>NC_057806.1:9388310-9392913 GCF_018294505.1 Triticum aestivum | reverse complement strand
TGTAGACATTGTAGAATGTAGGTTTTTTAATATAATAATTTTTTAGACTATTTTAGGTGTTTTGAATAGAATAGGAAATTTTAGGTCTTTTGATTAGAAATTTTAGTAATGGAAATTTTTAGTTGGTAGATGTTAGGGCTAGAACTACAGTATAGATAGGTAGAATATAGGTTCTTAATATAACTAGTTTATTTATACTAAGTGCTTAATATAACTAGTTTATTTATAGTAAGTGCTTAATAGAACTAGGTTACTTATAGTAAGTGCTTAATAGAACTAGTTTATTTATAGCAAGTGCTAAATAGAACTAGTTTATTTATAGTAAGTGTTTAATAGAATTAGTTTATTTATATTAAGTTCTTAATAGAATTAGTTTATTTAGAGTAAGTGGTTGATAAATTTTGTTTATATTTTGTTTATGCAGAAATCAAGTTTGCCCCTGCCTCATCCCCGCAGTTGTCCCCATTGTCGACCCCTTAAGATCTCTAGGTGAGAATAGCCAAATGATAATGTGTTGTAAATGTCGATGATGAAAATGCTAGTGCTATATAGTTGCCATGTCATTGATGTTGATGATGATACATTCTAAATATAGACGATGTCTTAGTGTTCTTGTTTGCAATGTGCCTCCGAGTGGCCTATGTTTTGCCAGAATGTTGATTCGTTTCCGTCCCGGCAAATTTCAGGTGCTCGATATGTCTTGTCTTTAGCAAAGTTCATGCCGAATTTTTTCATGAATTTTAGCATGACTTGTGCTACAATGTAGGGCATATCGAGTGCTTGTGATTTGCCAGAACGGGAATTCAATGATATTTCGACAAAACATAGGGCAGTTTTTCTATGTCATTGCTTGATATATGGAACGGGTTGACTTTAGGTCTATTTCGGCTCCTTGTGTGTCTTTCAGTGAGGGAGAGTGTCCACCATATATATATTTGAGAGAGGAAGAATGCCGACTATTCTCGTGGGGGTCACTTCTCCTTCTTCTCTTTGTGCTAGGCCTTTGTTATGCACTAGGGGAAGAAGGAGTAGCGACCATCATCGACGGTCGAAAAATCGGTGAGGGAGTGTCCACCATATATGAGAGAAGAAGAATGCCGACTGTTGTCGTGGGGTCGCTTCTCTTTCTTTTCCTTGTGCTAGATATTTGTAATGCACTAGGGAAAGGAGGAGAAGCAACCATCACCGACGGTCGCAATATCAAAGAGGGAGTGCCCACCATATACGTGAGATGAGAGTTTAGGAAGGAAGACTCGACAGACCTAAAGTCAACCCGTTGCATATTGAGTAAATAGTGATATGTGTGTTGAGTTTCCTGATAGTTGCCTTCGATTGATTTTCAATTAATGTTTCAACTATGAACATAGGAAATGTCTGACGACGAAAAGGATTTCGGTATGTGCAAATACTGCGAAGACGAGCGCGGCCTGTGTGCCAGACATTTCCTAGTTTATTGTAGGCGCTTCAGCATCAAGCTGGATGAGACATTCGAAGTGCATACAGTAAGTCACAACGATAAGTCTTTTTTCGTAATTAATCATGACTTCTGCTTCTTTTGCTTCAACTTATAATTTTAACTTTTTACTATTCTACTAGCGTATCCCCTGCCATGCAAGAATCTTTTTCTTGGATAAGATTGGTTTCAGTCCTATGAAAACTATGGAGGTAAAGAGAGTTCACTTGAGGACCGAGCATGGTTATACTTTTGCCGCAAAATTATACAATGCAGACACCTACACCTATTTTGAATGCAAAAACTGGAGAGCACTATGCAAGGCTTATGCATTGGAGCATGATATGCTTATCACCTTTGATATTCATCCGAAAGATTATATTTAAGATAATATCGACATTTGGGTCGATGTGCAGACGCCTCTAGTTCTACCATTATGTGAGTTTCTCAACCATATTTATGCCTTGGATATTTTTTATTTAAAAATAGTTGACAACTAATTTCTGTTGACAGCTTATTTCCATTCAAGCAAACATGTCCGGCGCTTGGTAGACATGACCTACTACTGTCCCGGGGCTGAACTAAACTACGAGGAGATAAGTCATTATGTTTCATGGCTTGAGGATCTTGATACTGTCAAGACAAATTATTTTCCTGAACTTCGAAATCTTAGTACTCAAAATGTGCGACCAATAGTGTGCGTATTGAACTACGGTCACATCTATTTAGGAAAGATGGTAAGATTTTTACTATTTGTCCTCAGTGCATCTTTTGCATACATTATTTTTTAAGCTAAACTTCATTGCTAAGTATGTTACTATGATGTTCTTCAACAGGGACTCCTGATGATAGTTGTGCCTCATTTGATCGAGGCTAAAGGTCACATGAAAATGGTTAGCTTACGGCCAAGACATCCTACATTGCACATGAGTGCATTCAGGATTTCTAAAAGCGAGCAAGTCTTAATAGTCAAAGACTCGAGCAAAATTGTGAAGGATCGCAGAGAAGTACTAGGGGGCAGTAATCGGAAGTGCAGCCCACAATTAGGAGACAGGTTCATCTACAAGCTCCAATATGATGAAGCAAGAGTGCTACACATGTTCTATGATATTTTACCTGAGAGAGAGCAGCAGGAGTGATTAGCTAGGTAGAATGAGTTTGAAGATGATGATGTTCTACACTATGACTGATGATTAAATAGCTAGTGTTGGTGTTAATGACTATGATGATTATTCTTAGCTACTGTTGGTGGTGATTAGATAGCTACCATAGCTAGTGTTGGTGGTGATTATCTAGCTAGAATGAGTTTGAAGATGATGATGTGCTGCTATGACTATGATGATTAAGTAGCTAGTAGTGTTGGTCGTAATGATTACGATGATGATTAAATAGCTTGTGTAGGCGGATTAGATTCAAGTGGAGGCAACATGTGGTGCACCACATGTTGCCTCCACTTGAACCTAATCCAGCTTACTATATATAACAGTGTGTGAAATGAAGGTGGATTAGGTTCATTTCACACACTATTGTATATACTAACTAATCATGATCATAAAATCATATGATGAAAGTACTGTATATAAAACATATACAAATACAACAAAAATAAGTTGCAATAAAAAATAGGAAAAATAAGCAGTAGCGCTTCTTTTGAAAAGCGCTACTGCTACTTACCTCTATCAGCAGTGCTTTTCCAAAAAGAGCGCTACTGCTAACTAGGTGTACCAGCGCTACTGCTACCAGTTAGTTGTAGCGCCCTACTAGTAGCGCTTGTACAAGTGCTACTAGTAGCTCTAAAACCAACGCTACTACTAGGGTTTTCCCTATTAGTGTGGGATAAGAGAGCCTCTCATGAATGGGCCTCCTTGGTTCTGCCCACCCCGGATGAAAAGCATAAGCGGCCATTGGGGGCTGCCCCCATCCTCCACTGAAACCTCCCATGTAGTATGTGAAGGAAATATTCCCTAGAGGCAATAATAAAGTTATTATTTATTTTCTTATTTCATGATAAATGTTCATTATTCATGCTAGAATTGTATTAACCGAAAACTTAGTACATGTGTGAATACATAGACAGAACATAAGTGTCCCTAGTATGCCTCTACTTGACTAGCTCGTTTATCAAAGATGGTTATGTTTCCTGACCATAGACATGTGTTCTCATTTGATGAACGGGATCACATCATTAGGAGAATGATGTGATGGACAAGACCCATTCATTAGCTTAGCATTATGATCGTTACAGTTGCATTGCTACTGCTTTGTTCATGACTTATGCATGTTCCTCAGACTATGAGATTATGCAACTCCTGAATACCGGAGGAACACTTTGTGTGCTTTCAAACGTCACAACGTAAATGGGTGATTATAAAGATGCTCTACAGGTGTCTCCGAAGGTATTTGTTGGGTTGGTATAGATCGAGATTAGGATTTGTCACTCCGTGTTTCGGAGAGGTATCTCTGGGCCCTCTCGGTAATGCTCATCACTATAAGCCTTGCAAGCAATGTGACTAATGAGTTAGTTGCAGGATGAAGTATTACGGAACGAGTAAAGAGACTTGCCGGTAACAAGATTGAACTAGGTATGATGATACCGACGATCGAATCTCGGGCAAGTAACATACCGATGACAAAGGGAACAAGGTATGTTGTTATGCGGTTTGACCGATACAGATCTTCGTAGAATATGTAGGAGCCAATATGAACATCCAGGTTCTGCTATTGGTTATTGACCAGAGATGTATCTCGGTCATGTCTACATAGTTCTCGAACCCGTAGGGTCCGCACGCTTAACGTTCGATGACGATTTGTATTATGCGTTATGTGATTTGATGACTGTAGTTTGTTCAGAGTCCCGGATGAGATCACGGACATGACTGAGGGAGTCCTGAATTAGGGGGTCCTCGGACAGCCGGACTATGTACTTTGGCTGGACTGTTGGACTATGAAGATACAAGATTGAAGACTCCGTCCCGTGTCCGGATGGGACTCTCCTTGGCGTGGAAGGCAAGCTTGGCAATTCGGATATGTAGATCTCCTCCCTTATAACCGACTCTGTGTAACCCTAGCCCCCTCCGGTGTCTATATAAATCGGAGGGTTTAGTCCGTAGGATAACAACAATCATAACCATAGGCTAGCTTCTAGGGTTT
>NC_057806.1:9297265-9315109 GCF_018294505.1 Triticum aestivum | reverse complement strand
ACACACACACACACACACACACACACACTCGCTAGTTGTGCCTCTGTGCCTACTGCACACACTCTCAATACATCTTTCTCTCCCCCCCAACAATGACAGCAGAAGGGTGGCAACTCGATCTGATCATAATCTGTCAATTGGTTTCTCTCCCAAACATTGTGTCTCGGTGCCTCGCTCGGTAGCACCCTCGATATGTAGACTTCTCGCGTGCGCACAACTGTAGTGACGATGACGCTGAACCCAGTGTGCCTTGTTTTTATCGGCCTCATGTGATAGTTCTCACCCTGTTTTTTGTTAATTGACAAGGCAACCTTTTCTTTGTTACTACTAGTGAATCTGAAATCATTCGGGGCAGACATAAAATATATCACTTCAACCCAATTATCGCAGCAACTATTTTAAAAGAAATTAGCTAGCTGCCCGTGCATTGCACGGAACATCAAGATGAATTTGTATGAGTAGTTTATCTTGTGAAAGAAAAGGTTGAACGAGGGAAGGCCTTATTTGCGAATGTGGAGAGATGTGTGGGTATATTTTTGCAAAATTGCCATAGTTTCTTTCCTATCCGTTAGATATAAATTCGATGGCCTATATTGTAGGATGGCACGCACACCATCATCACCAACTCTGTTTTCTACTCCCTCTGTCTGAAAATACTTGTCATCAAAATAGATAAAAATAGATGTATCTAAAACTAAAATACGTCTAGATACATTTCCTTTTATCCATTTTGATGACAAGTATTTCCGGATGGAGGGAGTATTTGTCTTTTTAGAGATTTCAACAAGTGACTATGACCGGACCTTACCAACATACTCAAAAAAGTAGTCCATAATTTTGATGTTACCCTCTTTTCTTGGCGGTGCAGTGCTATCTGGATACCTCATAAATAAATCAAGGACAAATCTGACCCCTTCCTGAAAAGACATACGGAGCAAAATGAGTGAATCTACACTCTAAAATATGTCTACATACACATTTGTATGTGGTAATCCATTTGAAATATGAAAAAGACAAATATTTAGGAACAAATGGAGTATATATAAGAGTAGACATGGAGATATATCTCCAGCATGGTCTACAACAAAAATGTGCTGGGTTGGTTAGCGCCGAATGCTCGCAACGCGATGACATGAGTTCGAATTCTGTCTTTTAACTTTATATTTTTATATTATATATTACTCTACTTATTTACTATATACTTCTTTCACTACCGTACTGACAGTGGAACCCACAGAGTACTTAGAATACAAGATTAAGGATGGACTTGTTTCTTTTTAGCTCGCTGTACGACGCTGTAGCCACCCTGCAAGTCACATGTACACTGTACATGCAATTAACTTTTTATAGAGGGACAATCATACAGGCAATTAACTCAAATGGATTGGATGTCACTCTATTATTTCCAGCATAAAGAGCATCTCCAACGGCAGCCGACAAATTTCCTCCCGCTTCCTTAAGCGGAGGACGACATCAAACGCTAGCGGCATACATTTTTACAACTCTAACCAACCAGATGAAATTCGTGCAAACACGGACTGATTTCATATAAGCATGAAGGATTTCGTATAAAAAAAGCCGGATCTTCATATAAACATGATGGATTTCATTACATTTACATGAACTAAGAGGTGCCAATACGGCTCTCTTGTATAATTTATACTCCCTCCGTCCGGAAATACTTGTCCTAGAAATGGATGTATCTAGACTTATTTTAGTTCTAAATGGCCGCCCGCGGATCCCTTTGTCTTCCTCATGTCCGTCAGACACTTGCGGGGTCGACGAAGGCCCTCGGAAGAGACAAAGCAGCAAAGAAACCACCTGAATCCGCGGTCGTCGCCTCGGCGGTGGCCTTAATGGGTCCCAAGTGGCGGCGGCCTCCCGTGTTCTACTTCTCCTCGATGATGGTGGCGGACACGGAGAAGCTGGCCACCGACTCGTCGCTCTCCACGCACCCAGCTTCTGTCTCTTCCTGCATGGCGCTGCTGCAGGCACGGGAGGCGCGCCCACAGACACGGGAGGCGCGGCCACCGCAGACACTGGTGGCGCGGTACGACACGGCAGCGACGGTGCCCGTACCGGCATGCTCGCCACCGTGCCGGCGTGGAGCAACTTGCCACTCCTCATCGAGCTGAACTGGAGCGGCGAGTTGCTGAACCACGCGCCTGCTTGGGGCGGCAACTGGCGCCGTCGGGCCAAGCGAAGTTGGTGAAGCACCAAGCGGCCTCGCCCGTATCCGGAGGGCTCGGCGGGCCACCCAGCTGGGTAATATGCCAGAGAACGGCTCATCGGAAGCCATCAGAAGAGTGGAGAAAATGGTGAAGGAGGAGATGGGGGAGCGGCGGAGGGGTGCGATTCTTGCCCGCTGTCTGTCTGGCCTTGTGTAAATAGAGGGCGGACGGTAGGAGCTTGGCCGGTGTCTGGCCTCGTTTAAACTGAGGGCGGACGGGAGGAGCTCGGCCGGTGTTGCGTTTAATTCCGGCCCACTCATGAACGGACGTGTGGCCAGAGTAGGATTCTCGGTTGGCATGCGGGTTTAACGAAGGGGTTTAATGGAGGCGCCGGGCGTGCAGCGGGCGGTGCAGTACTATTCGATTTGACAGCAGTAATGAGCTATCAAATCACAAAGGCCCTCGCCTCTCGTGAAACCGACCGAGCTAGACTGCCCCGCCCTCTAGCCTTTTAAAAAATGTATATACTCCACTTTTGTATAGTAGTAGTATCGATGGATTGCGCCATGGAGCAAAACTTGAAATTAAAAAAAGGTGGTACATATAGAGAGCGCTTGTCACGAAATTATGCATATAGTACTATTAGAAAGACTTGTCACAATAATGGTGTCCAGCACAAGTGCACAACCCACCCCTCAAATAAAACTAAGCACCCTGGAATTCTTTGACAAAACTAAGCACCCTGAAATTCTTTGACAACTAAACTGCTGGCTATATGATGTTGGCCATATATATTGTACGTATATAATGTGAAGAAACGAGTGGTAGTACTATACCAACTAAAAGATGAAATGTAAGAAATACTAGTATGTACGTACTGAAGAGTTAAAGTAACAAGAAGAAACATAACATAGTTCTGCTGGGGGCTCGGCACAACACACCCTTCAAATTATTAATACTCCCTCCATTTTTATATACAAGGCCACTATGAAATATATAGTTTGCATATATACAAGGCCACCAACAGTAATCGAGGCACAGTTAATGATATTTTCTCGTACTAACAACCTGTTTAATACTTGCATGCATGCAGTCATAATGACAGTCAGCTACTTCCTCCACTCAGTTTCTTTGCATGCATGCGGAGTATTAATGATCCCAGTAAACAAGAAGAAAAGTTGATTTGTAAAGCAGGCATTAAATTTTACATTGGTACCTGTAATCCGAGTTTGTGGCCTTGTATACAAAAATGGAGGGAGTAAAGTTTTTCTAGAACTCATCTAGATGAGATATAATTTGGTCTCATTCATCTTTTATAGCCATTGGATGTGATGCTATATAAGATGCGTGTGTGCTGACGTGGGTTGTATTTGTTCTTGTGCAACGAACTGACCACTGCATGTCATGTTTGATAGTCTCAAGTCATTAAAAGCATACAAGCCCCACATCTCTTCTTGGTTGATTCCTCTATTTATGTCAAAAAATACTCCCTCCGTCACGGTGTAGAAGGCACAGTTAGATTTACGTGTGTTTCCAAAATAGACAAGATTTAAGGTGCCAATGCAATTAATCATACTAATACTGTATGCATGCGACCTTGTGAATCGCTGCTCACGTCGGGGTGTACTTGATGCATGCATGGTGTGAACGTGTGTAAAAGCTACTAGTTCTGCATGCATGGTGTGAACGTGTGTGTAAAAGCCAGTGGGTTGCTCGTTTAGTAGCCATGAGGTTAGTGCGCATTGATTTTTCAAGCAATTAGGCGCTGTGCTATTAATTACGCTGCTATTTTTTAGTCGCATGCAAAGGAAACTAGAGTCAATCATGAAACACCTTGGTCCCAGAGATTTCTGTTGTACGCCTTCTAAACCGTGACGGAGGGAGTAAGAAACAACGTGAGAGTTAATGCACCACGCCTATGTGTTTACTATTTGGTTTTCGTAAGATGACTTAATACTCACCTAGACGAAGGGAGTATTCGATTTGACAGCGGGCGGCGCAGTTCCCGATACGGATTTAATGCAGACGAGGGAGGGAGTAGCGGTTCCCGATATGTTGAACGGCCAATGCATCCTCCTTCAATTAATGCATGAGGGAAGTAATGGGAGGAGGTCCGGGAAAAGAGGTTGCACGATGTGAATGCAACGTAGTTTGCCCTCATTGCCCTCATATAAAGGCGCCCCTCCATTCGAATGCATCTACCACATTGTACGCACCTAAGCATTTGCCTAAGCACCTACACTAAGCGCAAAAGAGCTCACTCCAGACCCATGGCGGTGATGCGCGTGAGCGGCCAGCGGCTGCGCCAGGTGGTCCACGACGCTGGCCTGCGGCACGGCGCCGAGGATCGTCTCCAGACGGTGTTGGAGACTGGCTGGTGGATGGCCGCTGTCGACGCCAACTACGACTCTCAGTTGGACCAGATGATCGTTGCCACCAGCAACAAGTTCACCGTCCTCAAGAAGCTCGCGAACGACATCGCCGTACTCCTCCCGCCCGCGCGCCCGGGCTCCTCATTGCCTGCCACCCTAATCGGCCTCCATGGCCGAAACCTCTTTCAAACACTGGTGGCCCTGCGACTGCCCATCGACGCCATGAAGAATGTCCACCTGGAGGTCGCGCTCGCCGCAAGGCGCCTCGCCCTGCAAGAATTCGTCGACCTACACATCCATGTGTCCGAGCAAATCGTGTACATAGGTATCTACAAGGCCAGTGAGGATGCTACGAGGTTGGCCTTCCTCAACCGGCTGGAAGCCTTGGATGCCTTTGCTGAGAAGCACCTCGACCTCGCCACAAAAGCCACCGCTCCTTAGCCACCGGTCGGTGGCCCGGCGCACTAAGTTGAGGAGGAGGAGGTCGTACGTTCGTGGATCCATCTTTCTTCTTGCCTTCTGTAACTACCACTGCGATCGCATCATCATGGCCTTAATTCTTATTGTGCTGTTGCATTCTCGTTCCAGACAATACCGACATGTGCGATCCCTTTGCTTAATTATATGCATCACTGTAACTAGTACTCCATCCGTCAATTTATAAGTTGTGCTTACCTTTTCCATCAACTTCGTGCAACACGCAGGCATCTTGCTAGAAATACTAGAATATGTCTATATAATCCGTATGTGATAGTCCATTTGAAATCTCAAAGAAGACAAATATTTAGGTACGGAGGGAGTAATATATTAGGAGTATATCAAAACAATAGTGATTTCTTTCAAGTTGTGAACAAATACTACTATTCTACTACTTTGGATCCGTCGCAACGCACGGGCACATTGCTGGTAAAAGGAAAAGGCCTGCCGCGTTCGCGTCGCACCCCCACACGCCCGGGAATCAGGAGTACAACACGGCCCGTCTGGCACGACACATAGCTTAGGGAAGGCGTGTTGCCTAGCATTTTCACTTTCATGTGGGACCGCCGTTGAGCAAACCGACACCCCGCCCACCGCCGAGTTGGAAAACAGAAACGAGGGGAAGATCTAGCTGTAGCACGGAAGCCAAGAAATTTGGTGTCAGACGGGGCTCGTTGATAGAGTAGGAGCATTCCATACTAGTACTACTCCTACTAGTACCAAGTTTGTACTCCTAATACTATATTACTAGTACTACCACTATACAACTAGTAGGTATGTGCACGGCACAACATCGTAGGAACAAAAAACGGGAAGATCTTGTTTTGGGTGATTTATCTTTTTTCAATCAACGTAGTATGAATAATATGATGTGGGGGGCAGCCATGAAGCTTATGTGGCTTGGTTGCATAGCTACGGAAGGTTAGAGAAATATAAATAGATAACGAGTTTAGAGTGCACTCCACTAAATAGATATACTTTGGATCCATTGTAATGGACCGGCACATCTATATCTATACCCCCTATATAGTGTGTGAAAAACTTTGAAAGTTGGTCGTTGGATGAAGCCAATCCGACGGTACAAAGATGGCAAATCCGAGCACTACTGGCCGTCGGATATCATCCACCAGATTCTGCCACATGTATAATCTAGAAGACTCCATGGTTGAACTTAATTCATGACTAACTTTGCCACAATTAAGCTTAGGCAAAGTTATTAGTTCTTCAAAATGAGAGCCACAAGTTGGCTAGCCTAAGGGAATCTTGCCACATTTTTTGTGTGTATGTCATGTGGGGCCTTAGTGTGGCTTGCCTAAGGTGTGGCTTGAACCAAACACTCACCTAAGTTAATCAAACTTGCCTAACCTTACATTCCACCAGATTTTGCCACATGTTAGAATCCAGAAAGCTCCACATGTAGAAGCATAATGCACAAACCACCAGAATCTCATGCGTGCAATGCATGTGTACCTTACTAGTACTAGTTGGTAGTAGTAAGAAACAAATTCCAGTTTTGGCATGAGCTCGTACTGCGGGAGCACCACAAGGCCTGCCGCGGGAGTTACATTTCCCTCTCGGGGCCCACGGGACTGAACTTCAGTGGCTTAGTGCCCGACCTATGAGTCAATGACATGCGCACCTTAAATGCGGCTGGCCCACATGTCATTCTCATGGTGGTGGCATGGTTCGCGTTCAAGATGAACCGGCCGGTGGTGGCGTGGCCGTGGCGAGGGTGCCACAGCTGGGCGTCGGGGCGTTACGAGGTATAGATGGCCACATCGGCGGGTACTACCTGTAGTACATAAGTACTACAACTGAGGATTGATGCCCGGGACGAAGTGTGTCATAGCCGCTGGATGAAAATTCGATGGTGCGGGAGTACGGATCGGAGCACAGCAGCGGAGCAGGCAAACCGCGTCCAATCGGGTGTGTCTGTGGTAGAAAGTTGATGGTCGCCGCAGTTCAGCTGGCCCGCATGTCATGCACACAAAGGCAGAGGAGTGGTGGGGCTAAGAGGGATGAGGGGCACGTCGGGGGATGAGGATCCCCTAACGCAAACAATCCTACCATTCTGTCACTGACATGTGGGACCCATAAGCGTGGGTCCCACCTGTCAGTGAAGGAAAGGCAGGGCAAGGCAGTGATAGCCATGTCAGAGGATCCATGTCCATGTCGGGGGACGTCGTGTCGTGGGTTGGAGCGGCGTCGTGGGAATCGCGTGTGGGTGTGGCAATGGTAGAAACAAGAAACGTGATGGTCGTCGTGGTTCAACTTCCATGGACAAGCTGTCATGTCTGCTGACACATGTATATCAAAACTAGAGTGTTTATATTTCAAGCATGTGAACAAGTATTATTCTACTACTTTGGATCCATTGCAATGCACAAACATCAATTTGCACAACATTTACAACGGTGACACCGTTCCCGTAGAACCTTTGTCCAACATTGGGATCAGCCATGTAGCGGTCCACCGCATGAATTGGTACGATGGAACCACGGTGAGATTGAATAAGATAGCACGAACCTTGCACATGGCGGTCAAAGGCGGACCATGCTGTCTGCGGCCGATTTGTTGCCGTACAAGTAGGAAGACGTTATGCTCCTTTCTAACCGCATCTTCGCGGTGACAAACCAGGGGACTTACTTTGTATGGGACACATCCTACGATATACTCCCTCTCTCCCAGTTTATTTGTTTTGAATCTTTTCGTTTTATAAGTTTCAAATTCAAATTTAGAGCTCCCCATCACATGTTGAGATTACAATGTCCATTAAATCGTTGCATGCATGTATAGTAAATAAACAAATCTCGATTTTGGCACGAGTTCGTGCTGCGGGAGCACCACAAGGCCTGGCGCAGGAGTTACATTTCCCTCTCAGGGCCGTTGGGACTGAGCTTCAGCGCCTTACTACACCTACCTTTGAGTCAATAACATGTGGACCCGATAGGTGACTGGTCCACATGTAATGCTCCCGTAGGCAGAGGGGTAGTGGGGCCAAGAGGGGTGAGCCGCAGGTCGGGGTACGTGTGGTTTCATGGGTTCGAGCGGCGTCGTGGGAATCGCGGGTGGCTGTGGTAGAAACTTGATGCTCGCCGCATTTTAGGTGGCCCACATGTCATGCACACAAAGGCAGAGGGGTGGTGCAGCCGAGAGGGATGAGGCGCACGTCGGGGGGCGTGGTGTCGTGGGTTGGAGAGGCGTCATGGGAATCGCGAGATGAAACGTGATGGTCGCCGTAGTTGACTTCCATGGACAAGCTGTCATGTCTACGGACACATGCACTGCATACCGATCACTGGAAGGAGTAGCACAAAAAGCTATATATGTGGATAAATAGTTCCTTATAGTCAAGCGGACCCACGCTACTACTCTGTTCCAAAGACATGCACACCATCGAAATAGTCCATCTATATCAATATACACCGAGAGGGAATACTTTTTTTTACAAGAGAGGAAATAGTTCATCCATCCATAATGCCCTCCTGCTGGTGCAGCCTTTTCTTCTTCTTCTTCTTCTTCTTTTTCTTCTTCTTCTTCTTCTTCTTCTTCTTCTTCTTCTTCTTCTTCTTCTTCTTCTTCTTCTTCTTCTTCTTCTTCTTCTTCTTCTTCTTCTTCTTCTTCTTCTTCTTCTTCTTCTTCTTCTTCTTCTTCTTCTTCTTCTTCTCATTCTCTGTGGGAGACGGCTTCGCAACAAGCTCTTTGGACCTTGCAGCTATCTCGAAACTCACACGGGCATCGAGGGCAGCATATTTTATCCGCTCGTACGTCAAGGGATAATTCTCCCATCCAGACAACCTTAATGCCACCGTTTCATCACCCTTCTGAAGATTTGTACCGAGAACAAAATTTGCTACATCGAATAGGGATGGTGTCTGTTTATCACAATCTTCTACAGGAATTTTGATTCTGGTTTGTAGGTCAGCGATGCTTTTCAAATCAAGGTTGTACGGCTCCAGCTTCTGTTTGTCCCCTTCGATGGCTGCCCCACAGAAGTATACGTCCTCCCGAGACAAGAAATCGTGAAGCTCACCTGGTATGGAGGGCGAGTGTATGATGTGGTACACCAAAACATCATCTTCGAGGCACAGCTGAAGGACGGCGGCGCGCTGGATCTTCCCAGGGCATGCTCCGTGTGCTCTACGTCGAGACCGATGACCCTCGTCTCTACCTTTTCGAGGGAGTTGGATACATTGTTGATCCACTGCAGAACAACCCTTGGGTGGACGGTGACGGTGGCAACTATGCGCATCGAGCCTTCGACGAGGACATGTTGGACGCTAAAAACCTGCATCTCGATCTCTTTCGCCATTTGGAACTGCTGGAACGGAGGGCTACGGTTTGGAGAATTAGGATTAGATGGCTAGTCTAACTAAAGTAGTAGATGATTATTTAAAGAGGTTAAAACAATGTGAACGTAGTGGGGTTTGGATGCAAATGAAGACGAAGGGGAGGTGAAGAAGTCGAGGAGAATCGGTTCCTGATGGAGAAGTAAATGGGATAAGTGGCGTGCAGGCAGTTGATTAGACGGCTAGGTAGACTAAACGAAAAGGCTATGCGGGTAGACTGATGAGTCGTACCTGTTCGTGTACATGCCCATCCTTCCTGATAGGTGGGACCTATGCAAATAGATAAAAAAAATGTGTCGCAGTTTTTTTTGAGCGCGTGAGTGGGAGACACAACATTCTCTGGTTAAGGAATAATCCCTCCGTTTAGGTGAGTATAAGTCACCTTATGAAAATCAGGTTTTCCCAAACCTTTAGGCGTGGAGCATTAACTTCCTGCTCGAACCCCTCCCAGCTTCGTTAGCCAGCGTTCTCTTCCTCTGCTACCGCGTTCTACCTTTCCATTTTTCCTCTTCTCAAGTGTGGAACGATCTGCATGCCGTCCTTCATGCACTAGAACGACCACTGCATGCATCGCGGCAGGGCGTTGATTGGCCATGCACGAGAATTTGGTTCTGCTCGCAATATGGATGATACCTGAACGATGAAGTGAACATGCATGCTAGCACGGGAGACCTATTTCCGCTATAAAATACTGGAGTACTCATGTTCCTAGTACTAGTAGTAGTAGTAGTAGTAGTACAACTATGGTACACTTGATGGTCAAAATACTATTCATCTGGTCCTCACAGTGAAGTGACAACACCCTACGCGTGACACTAGTCAAGGCGACGTGTTCGGGTTACCAAAGTCAGCCTCACCCTGTGCACTGTGCAGTCTGTCACCGCTGCTGTACAGCACATTGGCGCCTCGCCTCGTCTCCCTCTCCGCTCCCATAGCACCACTCCATCTCCATCTCCGTCTCCGTCTCCGTCTCCATCTCACTGTGCCCCCATGTACCGTCGCCTCACTCGCCTCCCCTAGTACCACTATTCCCTCGCTAGCCGCTCCAGCACCGACATCCTTCTCCCCCGTAAATCAAGCCTCCTTCCAAACTCCACCATGGCCGAACGCGAACCGCGCAGCATCCATATGAGCCGCGATTGGAGCAATCTCCCCAGTGACATCCTCGACCTCTGTTGTTCGTGTATGGATATGTTGAGCGCCCTGCGGCTGGCTGCATGCTCGAGGGACATGAACACGACCATCGTCGAAGCGAGGCCTAAGCTTTTCAAGACACCCTGCTTGCTGCTATCTGGTCTTGCGAGATTGGCTCACCATGATACGGAGGCGTGCATGATGCCCCTCGACTTCAATCCAATCTCCATTAGCTGAAACTTCTTTGCAGGTATGTAGTGGGTCGCCGTACATCATTTCCCTCGACATCGATCCGATCACCATCGCCCGAAACTTCTTGGCAGGTATGTACTGGGTCGGCATGAACTTCCAGACCTCCCATGAGATTATCCTTCCTCCGTTGGATTATATAGAGTATTACCATCGCGGTCCAAGTCATCTAGATTACTACGTCAGTTGGACGGACCTTGTTTTGCAGAAGATTGAATCTGCCAAGTGCCCACACAACATGCGAATTACGCAGACTTCAAGCTAATTGCCTTGTTCGACCGCGGACTCACCTATCTTTACGTCGGTGCCTTCTTTAGCTGGAGACAACTCGGCTCGTTGTGGATCATCGTCAAAGCTGATACACACTTCTGTGATGCTATTGAACACAATGGCATCATCTACGCGATCGACAAAGCAGATGGCACCACGTATTGCTGGGACGACGCGTGTAAGTTGTTTCCGTCTCATGTTAATGATGACGCCATGACACTTTTTGAACTTTTTGTGATGATTGGCATATCCTTGTTTGAGCAGAATTTGAGTAGAACTATGACAATGTATTAGAGACGCCGTAAATCAGCTATATTTGGAATGAGTTAATTCATGCGATTGTGAGCATGTCATTACAACCAATTTGTACCCTGAATACTCAAACGGTTAGGAATATATGGATATTATCCTTATTTTACAGTAATCTATATACTACTACTAAATATGAGTGTGTATCAATGGCCATGTTAGTGTCCTCATTTTCATGATGTAGAAACATGCACCACACTATTGGTTTCATCTAACCATACATTAGGGAAGTAAATGTGCATATGGAGAACTCTATATTTGGAAGTAGTGAAATCCTGCAATGCTTACCATGTGTACATACCTATATTTGCCCTTCAGCAATCAATGGCTAGAATAATATCCTCACAAAAATTTTGCCCACAAAACACGAGTATATAACAATGCATGGTCTGTTAGTTACCTTGAAGAATTTGTTTGTGAGGACAGAACATGATTACATAACATGCATGACATGGTAGTTTCCTGCGAAGAATCGATTGCGAGATAACACGAGTATAACCATGCATGGCACTTCTATATTTTCGAACACAGTATACATTTCCCTATATTTTCCTCCTAGTTCCAACAGGGACATATCAATGATGTTTCTTGCTTTATCCTACTCATACTCTGAACAATGCTGATCTTACATTAACAATGCCTATCCTTATTGATATGATGCAGTGTCCCTACAGTTACTGCCCTTTGTAATCACACCACCTTTGCCAAAAATAGGGAAGCACAACTGGTTCCTCGCTCGATCAGACGATGGCAAAAGACTGATGATCATTCGGACACATGATCTAGAAAAGTTATATTGCAAAAACCCCACTGTATACAAGCATCATGTAATACGTGAGTATCCGGACAGTGGCTATTACATCTATGAGCAGGATACCAGCTTGTTGGGGCCTTTAGGATTTTTTAGTTGGAGGCGGGTAAATAGCCTTGGTTCACACTCTCTGTTTCTCGGACTCAATTATCCGATTAACCAGGAGATCACCGTTGGCAAGGACCTTGATGGCAGAGAGGCTCTGTTTGCTATGGAAAACTGTGTCTACACGGCGAGCCCTAGGAGTTCGGGAGCAAACTCCCCTGATTATCAACGATACAGCCTGCAGCCAAAAGAAGGTGAGAATGACAAAGGCATCCGGATTAACTTTGATCCTTGGATGTCTCAATTACGACAGGCAGTGATGTGGTTCAAGCCTTCAGGTTGATAGGTAATTGGGTTGTTGCATCGAAAGGGTGGAGTACTGGTGTCTCCGGATCACTGGTCGCTGAAGCGAGGCTGAAAATTATGATGGTGTTGGATCATCTCTTTGAATGACTTTGTTGTCTTTGCTGCTGGTTCTAGATGGGTAGTTCTTTCTTTTGTTATGCATATTCCTTGTCATTTGGTCATCCTCGTCTATGTCACTCTTACTATGTAATAGTTGCTTCTGTTTAGAATGTCATTCTCGTCTGGATCACGAGAGTCTGAGCGCTGCAGATGGGTGC
Source organism: Triticum aestivum (assembly GCF_018294505.1). Classification (NCBI taxonomy): domain Eukaryota; kingdom Viridiplantae; phylum Streptophyta; class Magnoliopsida; order Poales; family Poaceae; genus Triticum; species Triticum aestivum. The sequence continues at coordinate 9,302,299 of NC_057806.1, read as the reverse complement.
GTTTTGGTGGTGTAGCAAGACTTCTTATGAACTATCATGTCTTGCTGTTTATGTCAGTAGTAGTCACTAGTCAGTGTTTGAATGTTGTATATATCATTGTTTCAAACTGTTTATTGTCTCGAACTACTGGTGGGCTAAATGAGGGCATCACCATTCTCTAGTGTTCAGAATATATCTCCTTTTTTCAAGTTATATGATTTGAGCTCAGTGTCTTTTCGATGATGTACACTTGTTTGGGCCAGTGAGATGTCGTTGAATATGGGCCGAGTAGTAACGCAATGCCAAACAGGTCAATTATGACTCTCAGGCCGGGCTCTCAAAAGATCCTGAAAAAAAGGCGGGGCTCTCCTAAAAAGAAAGAATAAGGACTCTTAGGCCAACATGTGGGTGCCACCGGTGTTTTCATGCGCTTGCGCGCCGAGAGCATATTGGCGCGTGCTCGAAATTCATGCTACCTTTTCATCCCCAGTCTCCCGCCCCTCCCCCACCTCTGGAATCTCGATTCCTACTCCAGTTCCCCCAAATCCCCCTCCTGTACTCCCTGTACTCAAGCGCACTATCATGTCTCCTATCAACGCGGATCTCCGAGCCGGAGATCCTGAGGTCCGTCCTGCCTTTGGTCGCTGCGTGCTGTCGCTCAATAGTGGCATGGTGGCGCTTGATGACCAGTTTGCCGGCAAAGTGCTGATGGTAACCATCAACGGCGACCAGCCTCCCATCTCGCCGGACGACCTTGTCAAAGCTCTTGGCATTGCGCACGACATCCAAATAAGTGACTTGCTCGTCGAAGTCTGTCCGCCACCGGCTGATTTCTTCGTCAGGTTCCGGACAACTTTTGACTGCAGTCGTGTGTTCGAATCTTCCCGGCGTTTGATCTGCGATGGCGCGCTGGTGAGCTTTAATCGGTGGCACCCAAGATGGGGCTCGGTGCCCTCTGAGCTTGAGTTTTTAACAAAGCTTACCTTCCACGGCATGCCTCGACGTGCTTGGAACAGCGAGTCCATGAACGAGCTTATCAACGACCTTGGAGGTGAGCTCGTAAGTATGTTTGTTCCTCCAGACAGCTGGGCTCTGACGGTTATGGCATGGATGAAGAAGCCGTCCACCATACCGAAGGTGATTGGTGTTGAGATACCGGTGCAGGAACCAGGGTTGTACTATTCGTCGCCACCAAGGCCGCCGCGGACCACGTTAGGGATGTACCTGTATCGAGTGTTCGTGCATGTCGAAGAAGTGGTCAATCCATCAATCGAAGTACTGCCGCCACCACTGGTGCCAGGGTCCATCAACGATGTCCATTACAGGAGTCAACGTCATACTTTCCCCGTGTTGCTCGGAACGATGGATGGCACAGGGCCTACTCCATCGCGCGGCGGAGGCCACTGCTTCTTTGGGAGAAGAGGCAGGGCTGGCTGCCTGGATGTGCTCTAATTTGAGCTAACAACTGAATCTTGTCAGATACTAGTTAAATCCGAGCTATGGGTGTGAAGCACTGATATGCCAGTACATTTAATTGTGACCTATTCTAATTTTGTACCTGAACTTCTTTTAGAAAGGGCTGTACGTCAACTTAATGTGCTAGCAGAACTTATTGTGTTGTCTGTCTGTTTTCTTTGCACAACATTCAAGATATTTCCCCGTCATTGATAAAGACGATGAACCGTTATGTACGACTCGTTGGTTTCAACATAGCCCTTCCCGTAGCGATCCACTGCTTCCATCCTGATTGTGCCGCCTGCGTGAAATTTTTGTATGCAAGTTCAGTGTGCTATGATGTTCTATATGATTATGTCAACTAGATAAGTTTTTACTGAGCATCAGCAATGCATATGGCTGAAAGATGTATTTACGAGCATCAACCGATGGGTCTCTCTCTCTCTCTATCTCTCTCTCTCACACACACACACGCACACACGCACACACACACGCACACGCGCAAGTGGGACCCGTTGAATTATTTATTTGCTCATGACAGCTTTTAATTAGGTTCCACTGTGAAGTAACTTTTTTCTTAAGTTATTAATTGAGCTCAGTGACTTCAAAAAGTTGTATAGAAGCCTTGTTTGGGCCTTTCCGGCGTCGCTGAATGTGGGCTGAGTAACCATGTTAGGTTGTACTGTACTATACGGGCCTTTTTTCAACATCAGCAATGCAACTGGGTCGACAGTTGTACACAATATCCGAGTCAACTTGTTATTCTCTGCCCCGCTGGGCTGCAAACTTTCCTAGGAGGTATGCATTAGGCTTAATAAGAAAATGGACTTTAAGAAATAATAAATGGGATGTAATTATAATAACTGGACAGTTACTATGCACCAAACACGTAATTAGTTTGAAAAATATATTATTTTTGGAATTTGAAAATTTTAATTTCATTACTTGTTGCCCGCGCAATATTTCGTTGGATTTTAACGTAATACAACTTTATTTTGAAATTATATTTAACCTGACTAGAAATTTCGGATAAAAATATTTTGGATCCCATCAAAATGTGGGATTTTTTTTGAATTCTGTTTTGAGTGGTTGTTTGAAATTATTAATTGTTGTCCTATCTAGAAGTTGGACTGTACTTTTAACAAACTGTAAATGGGATGTAGTAAATTCCATTAGAATTAAAAAATGGGCTGTACATTCTTACAAATCGCAAATGGGCTATATGTTCTCTGCCAAATCCGAGCTGTGGGCCTACTAAGTTGACGCGTACCAAGGGCTTTGTCAACTTAGTCAATATAAATGATTCTAGCTGCAGTGATCGTACGATGTCCATCCAACGGCTGTAGTGCTTCTTCAACCTCTGGTCTTCTTGCTCCAGCCGCCCAAAGCAGCGCCGGTCGTGTCGCCTGCTCCTGCCTCCCGTGGCCGGCTGTGATGCCGCGGAGGCCTCACCGCCCCGTACTACTCCCACCGCTGGCCAGGCCATCCCTCTACTCACCCACACCCCATGTTATTATGCGGCGACGGGAGCCTCACACCACAGCCGAACCAGTGAACCCTCGTACTCCTCTCCGCGCGGGCTTCCACTGCTGCCTCTTCCCCGGCTCCACGTCGTCCCCTTCCTAGGCCTCGCCGTCATCCAGACCACCGCCCTGGTGCTCTCGGCGCGGCGTGGTCAATTGGTCAACAACTGACTTCCATCAGAAGAGTATTGTACGTGGAGAGGCTGACAGCTGGGTCCAGGCGGCCGCAAGGAAGTGCCTCCTTATTACGCGCAAAATAATTATTCCTCCACCTGACAACAGGGACCCACCAGACGGGCCACCTTATTTCGCGAAAAAAACGTTTCCCCCCTGACTGCTGGGACCCATCAGGCGGGCCAGCATATTTTGTGAAAAAAATGTTCCCCCCGCTGTCAGCTCGGACCCACCAGAAGTGCCTCCTTATTACGCACAAAAAAATGAATACTCCCCCTGCTAGCTGGGACCCACCATGGTGGGAGGCTGACTTGTGGGCCTACTAAGTTGACTGGGACGGGGGCCTTTGTCAACTTTAGTCAATATGAATGATACTAGCTCCAGTGACCGTACGATGTCCATCCAACGGCCGTAGTGGTTCTTCAACCTCTGGTCTTCTTGCTCCAGCCGCCCAAAGCAGCGCCGGTCGTGCCATATGCTCCTGCCTCCCGTGGCCAGCTGTGCTGCCGCGGAGGCCTCACTGCCCCCTACTATTCCCACCGCTGGCCAGGCCCTGCGGCGACGGCAGCCTCACACCACAGTCGAACCAGTGAACCCTCGTACTCCTCGCCGCGTGGGCTTCCACTGCCGCGTCTTCCCCGGCTCCCCGCCGTCCCCTTCCTAGGCCTCGCCGTCGTCCACCGCCCTGGTGCTCTCGGCATGGCATGGTCAACATGGTCAAGGAATGACTTCCATCGGACGTGGACTGTACGTGGAGAGGCTGACATCTGGGTCCACGGCCGCAGGAAGGAAGTGCCTCCTTATTACGCGGAAAATAATGATCCCTCCACCTGACAGCTGGGACCCACCGGACGGGCCACTGTATTTCGTGAAAAAATGTTCCCCCCTGACTGCTAGGACCCACCAGCTACATCTTCGCACGCAAGGAAGTGCGTCCGGGCAAAAAAAAACGATTCGTCCCCCTGACTGCTGGGACCCACCAGCTACATCTTCGCAGGCAAGGAAGTGCCTGACAGTCGGGACCCACCTGGTCGAAGCGTACGTAGCGTTGTCATTCTGGTCTCGAACGTGTACGTACATATATACTGGTGGATGTAGAGGCGGACACGTGTCGTAGTAGAGGCGCGTACGTGTCGTAGTAGAGGCGCGCACGTAGCATGTACACGTAAGTACAACGGCCATGGTGCAAGAAAGAAAATACGGCCACGTATGTGTACATACGGGCGGGGTCTCGAACGCCTACTCGCGCATATGTATGGCCAGGGCTCGTGTACATGGCTGGGTCGAAATAGAGAAACAACGTCGTTGTCGTGTTCATGGGGAGGCAACGGAATGCGCCGTGTTCATGGGGAGGCAACGGAATGCGTCGTGTTCATCGGGAGGCAACGGAACGCATGGGAGCCAACCGGCTGGGTCAGAACGGAATGCGTGGTTGTGTTCATCGGGAGGGCTTGGACGGAACAGGCGATGGAAACGAGGCCTGGAGTACCGCACAACAGAGGAAACGGACCTCTACGTTCGGAATGGGGTCCTGTTGATCGGGAGGGGTCTGGCGTACCGCAAAACAGAGGAAACGGACCTCCTATGGTCGAAACGGGGGTCCTGTTGATCGGGAGGGGTGTGGTGTACCGCAAAACAGAGGAAACGGACTTGAGTTGGAGCGCTACGGTCGAAACGGGGGTCCTGTTCATCGGGAGGGGTGTGGCGTACCTCAAAACGGGACTCCACGGGATACTGTTCATCTCCACCGTCGACCTCGTCCAGCCTCCACGGGCTACCGTCGACCTCCTCCAGCCTCCACGGGCTCCTGTTCATCCAGCCTCCAACGCGCGCTACTCCACCGGCTACTGTTCAACCACCCCTCCACGGGCACCCTCCACCGTCTACTGTTCATCCAACCCTC
>NC_057806.1:9240337-9297122 GCF_018294505.1 Triticum aestivum | reverse complement strand
CCCTCTACTGTTCATCCAGCCCTCCACACCACGGGGTCCTTTTCAACCACCCCTCCATGGGCACCCCTCCACCGTCTACTGTTCATCCAACCCTCCACCACACCACGGGGTCCTGTTCATCCAGAGGCAACGCCACCGCTCACAGTTCAACCAAACCCCCCCGTAATGCTCATTCTTCATCCCAGAGGCAGCATCGATCGGCTTCAGTTGGCAGCAGTAGCGAAGGAATCGCTCGATCGGGTTCAGTTAACAGCCATCGATCGATCGCTCGGGTTCAGTAACGTGTAGCCTGAGTGCAATCGCTCGGGTTCAGTTAGAGCCCAACGCCTCGCTCGGGTTCAGTTAGAGCCAACGCCTCGCACACACGCGCGTACGTGTACAAGAGAAACGCGCATCGCTCGGCCCCCGATCTCCCACCGTGACCGGGAACTCCCCGAAATTTTCCTCCCCCTCGCTTCTACCATGGTTTTTTCCGTCATGGACGGCCCAAAGAATGTCATGCAGCTGCATCTCCAGCCCGCCCAGGACGAAAAGCCCATTTTCTGTCATGATTTTTTTTCATAGAAGTAGGACCCCACCACATCTATGATGATACCGGGTTTTGTCACAATTATCGTCATAGAAGTGTCATATGTATGACAGAAAAAAAATCGTTCGGCCCAAAATGTCACGGATGTGTCTTTTTTTTGTAGTGTTGTGTTCAAAATCTTCTATGGAGTATTCGGAGGAGGAACCCGCCTTGCAATGCCGAAGACAATCTGCGCGCCGGACTCATCATCATTGAAGCCTGGTTCAGGGGCTACTGAGGGAGTCCTGGATTAGGGGGTCCTCGGACAGCCGGATTATGTACTTTGGCCGGACTGTTGGACTATGAAGATACAAGATTGAATACTTTGTCCCGTGTCCGGATGGGACTCCCCTTGGCGTGGAAGGCAAGCTTGGCAATTCGGATATGTAGATCTCCTCCCTTGTAACCGACTCTGTGTAACCCTAGCCCCCTTCGGTGTCTATATAAACTGGAGGGTTTAGTCCATAGGACAACAACAATCATAACCATAGGCTAGCTTCTAGGGTTTAGCCTCTACGATCTCGTGGTAGATCAACTCTTGTAATACTCATATCATCAAGATCAATCAAGTAGGAAGTAGGGTATTACCTCCATCGAGAGGGCCCGAACCTGGGTAAACATCGTGTCCCCCGCCTCCTATTACCATCCGCCTTAGACGCACAGTTCGGGACTCCCTACCCGAGATCCGCCGGTTTTGACACCGACAATGATGAGGAGTCTCGAAATGGTCGAGCGATAAAGATTCATATATTGGAAGGCTATATTCGGACATCGGAATGGTTCTGAGTGATTCGGGTATTTTTCGGAGTACCGGGGAGTTACGGGAATTCACCGGGAGAAGTAATGAGCCTTATTGAGCTATAGTGGAGAGAGGGGAGAAGGGCCAAGAGGTGGCGCGCGCGTCCCCCCTGCCCAAACCGAATTGGACAAGGGGTGGGGGCACCCCTCCTTTCCTTCTCCCTCTCCCTCTCTTTCCTTCTCTCCTACTCCAAATAGGAAAGGGAATCCTACTAGGACTTGGGAGTCCTAGTAGGACTCCCTATGCTTGGCGCGCGCCCTAGGCCGGCCGCCTCCACCCTCCCTCCTTTATATACGGGGGAGGGGAGCACCCCAAAGGCACCCCAAGATTTGTCTTAGCCGTGTGCGGTGCTCCCCTCCACAGTTACACACCCCGGTCACGTCGTCGTACTGCTTAGGCGAAGACCTGCGCCGGTAACTTCATCATCACCGTCACCACACCGTCGTGCTGACGGAACTCTCCCTCAGCCTCAACTGGATCAAGAGTACAAGGGACGTTATCAAGCTAAACATGTGCTGAACACGGAGGTGCCGTACGTTCGGTGCTGAGATCGGTCGGATCATGAAGACATACGGCTACATCAACCGCGTTGATAGTACGCTTCAGCTTTCGGTCTATGAGGGTACGTGGACACACTCTCCCCACTCGTTGCTATGCCTCTCCTAGATAGATTTTGCGTGATCGTAGGATTTTTTTTTGAAATTACTGCGTTCCCCAACAGTGGCATCCGAGCCAGGTCTATGCATAGATGTTATATGCATGTCATATTTTGATTAGGCGGTATTGTTGGATGAAGCGGCCCAGACCGACATTACATGACCGCGTTCATGAGACTAGTTCTACCGTCGTGCTTCGCACACAGGTGGCTAGTGGGTGTCTGTTTCTCCAACTTTAGTTGAATCGAGTTTGACTACGCCCGGTCCTTGTTGAAGGTTAAAACAGCACACTTGACGAAAATTCATTGTGGTTTTGATGCGTAGGTAAGAACGGTTCTTGCTAAGCCCTTAGCAGCCACGTAAAACTTGCAACAACAAAGTAGAGGACGTCTAACTTGTTTTTGCAAGGCATGTTGTGATGTGATACGGTCAAGACACGATGATATATAAATTGTTGTATGAGATGATCATGTTTTGTAACAGTTATCGGCAACTGGTAGGAGCCATATGGTTGTCACTTTATTGTATGAAATGCAATTGCCATGCAATTACTTTACTTTATCACTAAGCGGTAGCGATAGTCATAGTAGCAATTGTTGGCGAGACGACAACGATGCTTCGATGGAGATCAAGGTGTCAAGCCGGTGACAATGGTAATCATGACGGTGCTTTGAAGATGGAGATCAAAGGCACAAGATGATGATGGCCATATCATATCACTTATATTGATTGCATGTGATGTTTATCCTTTATGCATCTTATTTTGCTTAGTACGGCGGTAGCATTATAAGATGACCCCTCACTAAATTTCAAGGTATAAGTGTTCTCCTTGAGTATGCACCGTTGCTACAGTTTGTCATGCCGAGACACCACGTGATGATCGGGTGTGATAAGCTCGACGTTCACATACAACGGGTGCAAGCCAGTTTTGCACGTGCAGAATACTCGGGTTAAACTTGACGAGCTTAGCAGATATGGCCTCGGAACACCGAGATCGGAAGATCGAACATGAATCATATAGTAGATATGATCAACATAGTGATGTTCACCATTGAAAACTACTCCATCTCACGTGATGATCGGACATGGTTTAGTTGATATGGATCACGTGATCATTTAGACGACTAGAGGGATGTCTATCTAAGTGGTAGTTCTTAAGTAATATGATTAATTGAACTTAAATTTATCATGAACTTAGTCCTGATAGTATTTTCATATCTATGGTGTAGATCAATAGCTCGCATATAGCTCCCCTGTTTTATTTTTGATATGTTCCTAGAGAAAACTAAGTTGAAAGATGATAGTAGCAATGATGCGGACAAGGTCAGTGATCTGAGGATTATCCTCATTGCTGCACAGAAGAATTATGTCCTTGATGCACCGTTAGGTGACAGACCTATTGCAGGAGTATATGCAAACATTATGAACATTTGGCAAACTCGATATGATGACTACTTGATAGTTTAGTGCACCATGCTTTACGGCTTAAAACCGGGACTTCAAAAATGTTTTGAACGCCATGGAGCATACGAGATGTTCCAAAAGTTGAAATTAGTATTTCAGACTCATACCCGTGTCGAGAGGTATGAGACCTCTGACAGTACTTAGCCTACAAGATGGAGGAGAATAACTCAACCAGTGAGCATGTGCTCAGATTGTCTGGGTACTACAATCGCTTGAATCAAGTGGGAATTAATCTTCGAGATAATATAGTGATTGATAATGTTCTCTAGTCACAATCACCAAGCTACTAGAACTTCGTGATGAACTATAATATGCAAGGGATGACAAAAACGATTCCCGAGCTCTTCGCGATGCTGAAATTGGCAAAGGTAGAGATCAAGAAAAAGCATCAAGTGTTGATGGTTGACAAGACCACTAGTTTCAAGTAAAAGGGCAAATGAAAAGAAAGGGAACTTCAAGAAGAATGGAAAGCAAGTTTCCACTCCCATGAAGAAACCCAAAGCTAGATCCAAGCCTAAAACTGAGTGCTTCTACTTCAAAGGAAATGGTCACTGGAAGTGGAACTACCCTAGATAGTTGGTGGATAAGAAGGATGGCAAAGTGAACAAAGCTATATTTGATATACATGTTATTGATGTGTACTTTTCTAGTGTTTATAGCAACCCCTCGGTATTTGATACTGGTTCAGTTACTAAGAGTAGTAAGACAAAAAGGAGTTCTAAGATAAACAGAGACTAGTTAAGGACGAGGTGATGATGTGTATTGGAAATGATTCCAAGGTTGATAAGATCACCATCGCACACTCCTTTTACCTTCGGGATTAGTGTTGACTCTAAAATAAATGTTATTTGGTGATTGCGTTGAGCATGAATATGATTGGATCATGTTTATATTTAAGTCAAAGAATAATTGTTGTTCTGTTTACATGAATAAAACCTTCTATGGTCATACACTTAATATAAATGGTTTTACTGAATCTCGATCGTAGTGATACACATATTCATAATATTGAAGCCAAAAGATGCAAGGTTAATAATGATAGTGTAACTTATTTGTGGCACTGCCGTTTAGGTCATATTGGTGTAAAGCGCATGAAGAAACTCCATGCTGATGGGTTTTTGGAATCACTTGATTATGAACCATTTGATGCTTGCGAACCATGCCTCGAGGGAAAGATGACTAAGACTCTGTTCTCCGGAACAATGGTTCGATGAGTATTGAGGCTCACGGCGGGTATCGTTATTTTCTGACCTTCACAGATGATTTTAGAAGATATGGGTATATCTACTTGATGAAACATAAGTCTAAAACATTTGAAAAGTTCAAAGAATTTCAGAGTGAAGTAGAAAATCATCATAACAAGAAAATAAAGTTTCTACAATCTGATCGTGGAGGTGAATATTTGAGTTATGAGTTTGGTCTTCATTTGAAACAATCTAGAATAGTTTCACAACTCACGCCACCTGGAACACCACATCGTAATGGTGTGTCCGAACGTTGTAACCGTACTTTATTGGATATGGTGCGATCTATGATGTCTCTTACCGATTTACCACTATCGTTTTGGGATTATGCATTAGAGACAACTGCATTCACGTTAAATAGGGCACCGTCTAAAAATCCGTTGAGACGACACCGTATGAACTGTGGTTTAGCAAGAAACCTAAGCTATCATTTCTTAAAGCTTGGAGTCGCAATGCTTATGTGAAGAAGTTTTAGCCTGATAAAGCTCAAACCCAAATCGGAGAAGTGTGTCTTCATAGGATACCCAAAAGAAACTGTTGGGTACACCTTCTATCATAGATCCGAAGGCAAGATCTTTGTTGCTAAGAATGGATCCTTTCTAGAGAAGGAGTTTTCTCTCGAAAGAAGTGAGTGGGAGGAGAGTAGAACTTGATGAGGTAACTGTACCTTCTCCCGAATTGGAAAGTAGTTTATCACATAAATCAGTTCCAGTGATTCCTACACAAATTAGTGAGGAAGCTAATGATGATGATCATGAAACTTCAGATCAAGTTACTATAGAACCTCATAGGTCTTCCAGAGTACGGTCCGCACCAGAGTGGTACGGTAATCCTGTTCTGGAAGTCATGTTACTAGACCATGGTGAACCTGCGAACTATGAGGAAGCGATGATGAGCCCAGATTCCGCAAAATGGCTTGAGGCCATGAAATCTGAGATGGGATCCATGTATGAGAACAAAGTATAGACTTTGGTTGACTTGCCCGCTGATCGGCAAGCCATTGAGAATAAATGTATCTTCAAGAGGAAGACGGACGCTGATAGTAGTGTTACTATCTACAAAGCTCGAATTGTCGCAAAAGGTTTTTGACAAGTTCAAGGTGTTGACTACGATGAGATTTTGTCACTCGTATCGATGCTTAAAGTCTGTCTGAATCATGTTAGCAATTGTCGCATTTAATGAAATCTGGCAAATCGATGTCAAAACTGCATTCCTTAATGGAATTATTAAAGAAGAGTTGTATATGATGCAACCAGAAGGTTTTCTCAATCCTAAAGGTGCTAACAAAGTGTGCGAACTCCAGCGATCCATCTATGGACTGGTGCAAGCATCTCGGAGTTGGAATATACGCTTTGATAAGATGATCAAAGCATTTGGTTTTTTATAGACTTATGGTGAAGCCTGTATTTACTAGAAAGTGAGTGGGAGCACTACAGTTTTTTTGATAAGTATATGTGAAAGACATATTGTTGATCGGAAATGATGTAGAATTTTCTAGAAAGCATAAAGGAGTGCTTGAAAGGAGTTTTTCAAAGAAAGACCTCGGTGAAGCTGCTTACATATTGAGCATCAAGATCTATAGAGATAGATCAAAGTGCCTGATAAGTTTTTTAAATGAGTACATACCTTGACAAGATTTTGAAGTAGTTCAAAATGGAACAGTCAAAGAAGGAGTTCTTGCCTGTATTGCAAGGTGTGAAATTGAGTAAAGACTCAAAACCGACCACGGCAAAAAATAGAAAGAGAATGAAAAGTCATTCCCTATGCCTCAGTCATAGGTTCTATAAAGTATGCTATGCTTTGTTCCAGACCTATTGTGTAACTCACCATGAGTTTGGCAAGAGGGTACAATAGTGATCCACGAGTGGATCACTGGACAACGGTCAAAATTATCCTTAGTGGAATAAGGATATGTTTCTCGGTTATGGAAGTGACAAAAAGGTTCGTCGTAAAGGGCTACGTCGATGCAAGCTTTGACACTAATCCAGATGACTCTAAGTCTCAATCTGGATACATATTGAAAGTGGGAGCAATTAGCTAGAGTAGCTCTATGCAGAGCATTGTAGACATAGAAATTTTCAAAATACATACGGATCTGAATATGGCAAACCCGTTGACTATACTTCTCTCACAAGCAAAACATGATCACACCTAAGTACTCTTTGTGTGTTAATCACATAATGATGTGAACTAGATTGTTGAGTCTAGTAAACCCTTTGGGTATTGGTTACATGGCGATGTGAACTATGGGTGTTAATTACATGGTGATGTGAACTATTGGTGTTAATCACATGGTGACGTGATCTAGATTATTGACTCTAGTGCAAGTGGGAGACTGGAGGAAATATGCTCTAGAGGCAATAATAAAGTTATTAATTATTTCCTTATTTCATGATAAATGTTTATTATTCATGCTAGAATTGTATTAACTGGAAACTTAGTACATGTGTGAATACATGGACAAAACATAAGTGTCCCTAGTATGCCGCTACTTGACTAGCTCGTTTATCAAAGATGGTTATGTTTCCTAACCATAGACATGTATTGTAATTTGATAAACGGGATCACATCATTAGGAGAATGATGTGATGGACAAGACCCATTTGTTAGCTTAGCATTATGATCGTTACAGTTTCATTGCTACTACTTTCTTCATGACTTTTACATGTTCCTCAGACTATGAGATTATGCAACTCCTGAATACCAGAGGAATGCTTTGTGTGCTATCAAACGTCACAACGTAAATGGGTGATTATAAAGATGCTCTACAGGTGCCTCCGAAGGTATTTGTTGGGTTGGCATAGATCGAGATTAGGATTTGTCACTCCGTGTTTCAGAGAGGTATCTCTGGGCTCTCTCTGTAATGCTCATCACTATAAGCCTTGCAAGCAATGTGACTAATGAGTTAGTTGCGGGATGATGTATTATTGAACGAGTAAAGAGACTTGCCGGTAACGAGATTGAACTAGGTATGATGATACCGACGATCGAATCTCGGGCAAGTAACATACCGATGACAAAGGGAACAACGTATGTTGTTATGCGGTTTGACCGATAAAGATTTTCGTAGAATATATGGGGCCAATATGAGCATCCAGGTTCAGCTATTGGTTATTGACCGGAGATGTATCTCGGTCATGTCTACATAGTTCTCGAACCCGTAGGGTCCGCACGCTTAACCTTCGATGACGATTTGTATTATGAGTTATGTGATTTGATGACCAAAGTTTGTTCGGAGTCCTGGATGAGATCATGGACATGACGAGGAGTCTCGAAATGGTCAAGAGGTAAAGATTCGTATATTTTAAGGCTATATTAGGACATCGGAATGGTTCCGAGTGATTCGGGTATTTTTCAGAGTACCGGGGAGTTACGGGAATTCACCGGGAGAAGTAATGGGCCTTATTGGGCTTTAGTGGAGAGAGGGGAGAAGGGCCAAGAGGTGGCGCGTGCCTCCCCCCTGCCCAAACCGAATTGCACAAGGCGTGGGGGCGCCCGCCCTTTCCTTCTCCCTCTCCCTCTCTTTCCTTCTCTCCTACTCAGAATAGGAAAGGGAATCCTACTAGGACTTCGGAGTCCTAGTAGGACTCCCTATGCTTGGCGTGCCCCCTAGGCCAGTCGCCTCCTCCCTCCCTCCTTTATATACGGGGAAGGGCAGCACCCCAAAGGCACCCCAAGATTTGTCTTAGCCGTGTGCGGTGCCCCCTCCACAGTTACACACCTCGGTCACATCGTCATAGTGCTTAGGCGAAGCCCTGCGCCGGTAACTTCATCATCACCGTCACCACGCAGTCGTGCTGACAGAACTCTCCCTCGGCCTCAACTGGATCAAGAGTACGAGGGACGTCATCGAGCTGAACATGTGCTGAACACAGAGGTGACGTACGTTCGGTGCTGAGATCGGTCGGATCGTGAAGACGTACGACTACATCAACCGCGTTGATAAAACGCTTCCGCTTTCGGTCTATGAGGGTACGTGGACACACTCTCCCCGCTCGTTGCTATGCCTCTCCTAGATAGATCTTGCATGATCATAGGAATTTTTTCGAACTTACTGCGTTCCCCAACAGTATGGAGCATAGGTGGGTGGCGCCATCCATGGTCCTGGTGCCCACGACCCATTTGGCCTTGCATGATGTTGAAAGTCTTCCCGAGGAGGTGACCTTGAGCGCTTCAAATTTGATGCCCGGTTAGAGCTAGAATCGGCTGCTTTATTGACATATTTGGACAACAACATATCAAAAGTTGGATTGATCTTCTTGCAATGCACTTTAGCTTCATTCGTCTTCCACTTGCCAACCTCTGGACTCTTGGGCTTAATAAATTTGGCATGAGTGTTCTCTTGCACTTGTGGTTGCCCCCCGAGTGTAGGGTTCTTGATGGTGATTTTGATCACTTCCTTGCCATCGGGTTGCTTATCAAGCACAACCTGTCTCCCCAAGACCTTGTTGCCCGCCTTGTCTTTCCTGGGCTCACCAACAATGGCATTAGCTTTATTAGAAGATTCGGCTACCTCCAGCCGAATGAGCAGGTTCTTTCCCTCCAAATCTATGGTATTCATTGGAAAAGGCTGTTTGTCAACTTGCATCTCAGAAAAAAATCAATCGTCCATCATTAATGGTCGATTGTATCTATCGTCGAAAAACATAACGATTGTTAGTGGCATGAGAAAAAGAATTATGATACTTGCAATAAGCACGCCGTTTCAGCTGTTCAAACGGCGGTAAAGTATGAGATATTCTAATAATCTTGGCTTGCAACAAAGCATCAAATATTCTATCACACTTAGCAATGTTGAAAGTAAATTTCATCTCTTCATCATAATTCTTATGAATCAGCTTTAAATCATTGCAAGTAAATGGTTTGGCCTTAGATGGCAAAACAAATTCAGCAACACAAATATCACCCTCATCGTCCAAGTGGTCACTATAATATTCAACCATATTCATCTTAGGATGATCAGTTTTATATCTATGCACTTCTTTAAGATCTTTGCTTCGGCTTTCTTGAGCCAAAGCCCTTTGCAAGACTTGGTTGATATTTAAAAACACATATCCTTCTAGCCTTTCTCTAATGTGAGTTCTCAAACCACTAAGCACAAGATCAGCCAAATCTCTCTCAGTTATCACCAAACTATAGCACGGGTTTTTTCTCTCTCTAAATATCTTGACGTAATCGGAGACCGATTCATAATGCTTTTGTCTAACCGATGTAACATGTGACAACTTAAGCTCATTATCACCACTATAAAAATGATCATAAAACTTTTGTTCCAAGTGAAATCATGTAGTAATAGAACCGGGTGGTAACGCAAAAAACCACGAGAAAGCAGTACCGGTTAAAGATAAAGGAAAATAATGTACTCTCCACTCATCTCGTGAACTTGCCTCACCTAATTGTGCCAAGTACTGACTAACATGATCCCATGTGGTTTTTGTGCCCTCTCCATTAAACTTAACAAAATCTGGAATTTTATATCCCGGAGGGCATTGAATTGCATCAAATTATTTTGGATATGGCTTTTGGTAAATACGGTTCCTTAGTAACTCAACTCCAAAATTCTCTCAGAGCATCTTAGCCATCTCCTCTCTAAGATTAGCTAGACCATTATCCACAGTGGACAATGAAGCTTGTGGCAGTGGCATAGGAGGAGTAGGGTTAGTAGCTGCAGGTGTGAATTGTGGAATGTATGCCGAATTGTAATTCGGTAGTGATCTAACAGCGTTTGCACCTATAGGTAGGGCTTGGTTTGGGGTCACCACCGAACTTTGCATACTCATGATAGGATTAATGGGTGCATCCACTATCTGATTTGCTTGGGTAGGGTAATAAGTCATCGGCATGGGAGGCGCCGATGAAATAGTGAAAGCCAGATTAGGGTTTTGAATGCGAGCAGCTATACCACCATTACCACTAGATGATTGAGATATATTTTTCTGAGCATTAGTATTTTCTATGAAAGTTTGATAGACCAGATTGTTACCATCATCAATACGACTCTCAATCTCAGCCCACTGCTCAGGAGAAAAGGTAGACTCACAGAGGGTTTAACCTGCTCGGTTTGAAAAGGTGCGAACTTGATTTCTTCAATCAGAGTGATGTTGCCTTGGCGATCCTTCTTGAATTTTGCAACGAACTCCTACAAATCCTTCTCTTTGCGCGCCTTTTTGTACTCCTCATAGATTTGGCGATGATCGACCGATATCTCATCAAGACTGGGCTTAGTGATGTTATCGGCGTCTACCTCAGATGGCTTGGGAAGATCAGACGTGGTGGATGACGATGATTGATCTTTAGTCCCCAGCGGAGTCGCCAAAAAGTGTGTTCGCACACGAACACGTCACCGTGTACCCTCAGCGTCGAGCGCGATACGCAAGACACGTCGCCGAAGGAGGCTCACCGGAAGCGCGATACGCAAGACAATCCGGCGAACGCTTTTGAAGACTCGACACCCCACGCGACCGGGAGAGACTCTGTATGGATGCATAGCGGTGTTGGGCTGCCCTAGGTCGGTTTGCTCGCCCCTAGGACTTCGTAGATCGAAGCTCTCCGAAGCGAAGAACACCGATGAACGAGAAGCAGAAAATTAGGATAGGAGATGAAAGTTTGTAGATGGGTTTTTGCGATTGTGTGTTGTTGTTTCAATCGGCCATCACCTCTCATGTATATAAGAGGCGGCTGGACTTTCCGTGCAAGGAAAAGTTGTAATTCACGTCCAAAACCCTAGTTTGGGTCCAACTCGGAATCCGAACTTTCCAAAACTCTTCGGTTTACAACCGTCTGCACCTTGCGGGCCAATTTTGTGGCTGTAAACGACCTCTAATGAAAATGCGCCCAAAAGCATATTTACTCGTTTCAACTGGACGAACAACTTTCGTGTTGGACGTTTTTCAGTTTGAGGACATCTTCAGGGCCAAATCGCTCGCGCAAAAACAGCTACTTATTCACGCAGCTCAACAGACATACCTACATGTGTGTCTGGTTCCGGGCGTCATATTTTGCCCACTGGAGGGTCACGTTGTGCGGGCTCTAACTTTTGACTACCTCGGATTGGGACAATATTTATATCAAAATCGATCATTTTGACGAGATGAAGACAATTCGTGTAGATCAGTTTTCCATATGGGGCGTCTTGGGGCGTAATAAGCCGAAAAGTGTTCTGGATACAAAATCTCAGTGCTTCAATCACAACTTCGGTCTTAGAGATGAGATTGGATGGCTATGACCCAAATATCAATGTTTCTCCTTTCGATGATACCGAACTTTTTCACTTTGAGCACTTTTCTATTTGAGGCCTTCTTAATTATGTTTTTGACAATGCCGAAACCTGGTGTCAACAAGACGAAAGTAAGATGACCAACATCTCCAACTCCACAACCAGGGTCTCCGCGAGTGAACAAAACAACAACTTCGCAAAGGGGAACGACATTGAGACGCTGTCGCCGTCCAGTCCGAATAATTGGAGCTAGGGTTCCCTTGATTCTCAAAGAGGGGCACATATGAAGGCCATGACAGAACCTCCAACAAGGGGAGAGCATCCACGGGTGTCGCCGCTACATGCATCGGCAAGCTAAGTAATGATTTCTTCCTGGCCTTAGTCCGAGAAAGTACAAGCCGCCCGAGTAGGCTTCATAGAAGAGGAAGTCGAGTCGCAGGCTGGAACCACCATCACAGCAGGAAGGGGAGCAACACCCACCGCCGGAGGAGGCACCAGACGCTATTTTATCTTCAAGAGAGATTTTTATAGTAATGCAAGATATATTTTGCTTTCTGATAGACATTTGATATTTTATCCGTGTCTACTTTTTGTATTTATATGCATATCAGTTTCCTATCTCATAATCATTTTTAACATTTTAAATTCGAAGCATGTTATTAAGAAGTAACCGTGGACACCGACCAGGGACCAGGCCCACCTCTCTCCTAGGTAGTCTCAACCTGCCTTGTCGCTCCGCCACAAAGAATCACTCAGGGGGCGTCGGAAAATGTCCTTTCAGCCCCCAGTTCGTGAATCACTTGCGGTTACTCTATGAGCCGACCCGACTTTAATCATTTCATGTATCATGTATAATGTAATATAGTATATCCGTGATCATCGCCCGACAGGTCACGACCCGATAGTATACCCTGGCATACGGACAAGAATGTAGGGCTACTGGTGGAATACTACCGTACCTATACTAAGCATATAGGATATCAGGTGAAAGTATCGACAGTATCAACAAGGACGGGCTATGCAACATAATAGGAGCTATCGGAACAACAACAGTAGCAAAACCTAATGCGAGAATAATAGAGAAATAATGGGCGATATCTGGATGATCAAGGGGTTTTCCTTGCCTGGAAGCTCTGCTGAGAAGGATGGTTCATCGACGTCGTAGTCGTACTAGGTGTCGTCGGTATCTCGTGGTCTACCGAAAGAATAGGGAAGAGGGGGAAAACAGATAAATAATGGAGCAATGAAATGCAGCACAATGCATGTCATGGCAGTATGTGATGATGATATGCTCTAATGCATCCCTAGGCATTTTAAAAGAAGAGGAAAACATCCAAAAATGTTTTCCCAGCTCCAGGTGTTTTTGATATATTGCTCCAGGGGAAAAATGTCAATGCTCGCTATGTTAGAGTGTTGTGGCACGTATGTGGATAGAATAAATAGATTCATAATATTTTTCTAAGGAACTTTCATATATAAATTATTTTAATCCGAGTTACAGTTTATTTTCTATTAAGTTTCTAAGTTTAAACAATATTCTGAAATTAATTATTAATTCAAATTTTGTCAAAAAAAAAACTTTTATTACACAGTAGTGGGCTAGCCACTTAGATTGGTAGGTGGGTCCAGTGGGCTGAGTCAACGCTGACTAGACAACCTTATCCACTGGAATAGTGGAGCGGGCCCACCTGTCATATGGGTCATCTTCGTAACAAAAAGATTGAACTTTTCTTGGTTAGCAGTGGGGGCCCATTAGTCAGTGTGTTAGGTGTTGGGTTAGTGGGCTGAAATTAGATTAGCATCTAATCCAATCTTTGTAGGGCCCAGGTGGCAGTGGCACTAGCCGGCCACTCTGGCTAGCTAGGCCCGCACACACGCAACGGCTGCTACAGGTGTAGCAGGCGGCAACGAGCGCCAGCACCAGGCGCGAGCAACGACAGGTGGAGGCGGGAGGCTCCGGCGGGCACGCGTGGGAGGCGAAGGCGGGCGCGGCCGGGACGCCAGTGGCAGCAGGCAACGGCAAGCGAAGCAACAGTGACTATCTGACGCGGCGCACGACGAGCGGGAGGGGGGCGACGCGTCAGCGCTCAGCGGGCGACAGCGGGCGGGGCCTGGGGCCAGCACGGGATGCGGAGGCGGGGACGACCAACAGCGGCGGGGCGAGCGGCGGACTGCAGCGGCAGCTGAAGCAACAACGGGCAGCAGCGCAGGAGAAGCAGCAAGCAGCAGCGCGGGGAGGTGGCGTGCAGCGGGTGGACGCGTCGAGCGCGGGGCTGCCCGGCTAGGCGCACGCGGACGCGGGTCACGAGGGCGAGGACGACAGCGGGAGAGGCACGGGCGCACCGGGATAGGGCCGAAGAGCCCAGGGCGCGGGCTGGCCGCGGTGAGCTTGAGCTCGGGTGGCGGTCGTGCACTACGACTACGGCGGCGGGGAAAGGGGGAATGGGGTGGAACGGATGGGGCTCAATATGAGGAGGCCTGGAGGCCGGTGGAGAGCACGGGACGGGCCGGGGAAGCCAGGAGAGCTCGGGAGGTGGCGAATCGTAGCGATGACCTTGGCGGTTACCCTCGGGCGCGGACGAATCTGGAAGGAGAAGAGGTCAACGAGGGGGATGGATGTGCTAGGGTTAGGGTTTGGGGGCGCGGGGTTCGTTTTAACGGTGCCGGGGATGTTAGAAGGGATAGAGATAGATTGATGGAATTGTTGTTGTTGTATTACTTAGCCTTGTGGGCATATATATAGAGTACATGATCAAGTTGGAGTATAAGGCAAGCCAGAATATTTTCTAGTCTCTCCCTAATACTCCCTCCGTTTCTTTTACTTCGCATATAAGATTTGGTCAAAGTCAAACTACATAAAATTTGACCAAATTTATATTAAAAAAATATGAACATCTACAATACTAAAACTATATAGTATGAAAATACATTTTATGGTGTATCTGATAATATTGATTTCATATTGTGAATGTTTATATTTTTTAATATAAAGTTAGTCAAACTCTACAAAGTTTGACATTGACCAATCCTTATATGCGGTCTAAAAATAAACGCAGGGAGTAATAAAGTACGGATTGAGTCGGTTCACCGTCATGGCTTTTTTGCATAAAGGTCCCCGTCCTTTTAAGTATTTGACCCGTAGTCCATGGATAAGTGAAAAACGATTCGTCCACGCCGTCTTATTTTCCACCCGCGCCGCACAAGGATGGATAAGGCGAAGGGGGTGACATTACATAAAAAAAGGCGAAGGGGGCGACAGATGCTGATGCGAGGGGGGAGAGAGTGGGAGGAGCGCGCGTACACGGGAGGCGGGAGGCGGGGCCAGGGACGATGACCAGTGTCGCGGGGCCGGCGGCGAGGAGAGCTCCGGGGTCACTGGATCGAGCGTCGCAGGGGAGGAGGGCACTCCACGGCGGTGGTGCTTGGGGCTCCGATGAGCGGAGGCGAGCGGCGACAGGAGGCGACAGGAGAAGCTCCGCGGCGACGCCCTGAAGGCCATCAGCCATGGCCGTTGTGGTTTCGCGTGCGCCCGCGAGCGGCTGCACACTGGGTGGAGGCGGAGCTCGACGCAGCGCGCGAACCTAGCCTTGGTGCGACGGCGGCGCGGCTGCTGTCCTCCCGTCCAACCCGCAGCACGCCGAGCCTCACCGGAGTTCCTCCATGACGCCGGCAGGAAGCCCCTATCCTGCAGTCTCTCTCTGCTTCCTTCCCATGTTCCCTCTCTGAATCTCTCTCTCCTTCCTTTCTTCAGTAAGCAGCTGCCACTGCCCTCCATGGAGCCCCGACGCCTCCGCCATGAACCCATCCATCCCTCCTGTGCGCGCTCCCCTGCAACTCCAGACGCCGCCCGCAGCTCTCTGCATCGAGCAGCAGCAGTTCCGGCAGAGGACGACGCCTCTGCCTCGACCGCTCGCCCCCTCTGCTTCGCGCTGGACTGCCAAGCCCCTCCCGTCCTCATCCCCGTGCAGCTGCGCGCTCTCGCCTGCCCCCACGGCGAGCTCCGCCTCCTGCGTGCGGTCGCCGCCTCCCTCAACCTCCACCACCTGCTACAAGTTGGTGCCCAGGGCGTCGCAAGCTGCCAGCGGCGGCAGAGTTGCTGCTCCCATGTCGTGATTGGACTCCGTGTTCTTCTCCAACAGCAAATACATGTTCTTCTCCAACACCAATCAATGGATTTCCCGAGCCGGATTTGAGTTGCCTACTATAAGAAGGAAGGGTCCTCGGACCAGAAGCTCCATCAAATAAAATAAATCCCGTCGGAATTACAATCTTCCTCGAAACATCCATGTCGCCGCCGAGTTCGCCGGAGGAAGAAGCGCAGAGTTCGCCGGAGGAACAAGAACGTCCGTCCAACCATCCAATGTCACTACCGGCGGCTACAACAGAGGTATATATCCCCTTGATATTGATTGGATGCAATTCCCTGTTTTAGATGTTGTTTCTGTCCCCTGCCTCTGACTATGCTATGTAGTAGCTTTTTCTTTTCTTTTTAGTTATTCAGTGATATGGGGCTGGGCATCTGAATGAACGAATTTAGTGATATATTCAGACTGGGACCTTTGTTCCTGTTATTTTGCCGTCAAAACTGAAAAAGAGTGTCAGCTTCAGGCAGTTATTTTCAGTTGACAGTATACTGCAAAATTTGACAGTGAATATTTTGAGCCATTCAGAAACATTGCCCATGATGTTAATATGTTGACTAGGGGCCTTTTTAGAGCAGCGGCAGCAAGTGTGCTCAAGTAAATTCAGTCAGTTAGTTAATCTGGAGCCCAGACAATGGTCTGTATTTCAGGAAACTTGGTTTTGGAATGATTGATCTCCATGTAATTCAAGTATATAGTGGAAAAATTTGCATTAATACTCCCTGATCTTCCTCCTTGCCGAATTTATGATTGTCTTATACTGTAATTGTCGACTTTGCAGGCGTCGTCTCGTTTGACCTCACCGCTATCGTCTCCGCCGACTTCGCCGCAAGACAATCTGCCATCGCCTCCGCCGACTTTTCCGGAAGACCATCAGCCGTCGCCTAGACCTACTTTGGTTCAGGTACTTTGGAAGCATCTAACGGGTCTCATATGTTTGTCGAATTGTCAGTTTACTGTAGCAAATATAGCTGTTGCCGACGGTAGACTGTATTTCACTGAGAATCAACAAATCATGCACTCCTACATAGATGGATTCTGCTTGTACTTGACAAAAGCAGAGTAAATTCGTAAGGAGTGTTTAGTAGTTCAGTACATAGGTGACCAGAAAAAAAGTAGTTCACAAATAAGTGATGGACGGGTCTCAATTATTTTCAAGAGGGCATTATGTTTACAAAAAATTGCTGCTCACCGTATTTTGACAACTAGAAAAATGCAGTTCTGTTTGAGAAAGTAAATGTAGGATTTTTCTTTACGTTCTGCGCTGAGTCCGCGGGTCTCACAAATATGTAGGATAAATAAAATGTCAAAAAGATTAGATTACTTCTCATGTAATGGATCATAGCGTGTGTCTTGGTCTTTCCTGGTTTTTTTTTCTGGTTTTGCAGCCTAGAATTTTTTAACATGCGCATATATAGCTACTTAATCAACTGAGTTTCTTTATGCTGTGTGGCAGACCACATTTACTGATATGATTTACTTTCTCATTCTAGAATTTTGCTTCTACACATGTCCAGCAGTAGTTTCACCCCTTTGTGTTGTATTTTGCTCTTGGATTTTTGACGTAGATGTGAAATTTGAGCCGACTATTCTCACTGTTATGCAAATTCATCTGTTTACAATGATTTCTTGACATAGATAGCCAAAATAAAAGAAAATTGTGGAAAATGGTGCTCCTGAATTTGGGGTTTAGATATGTGCAGCAGGTTACTATTCAGACTGAACCTGTCAACTCCCCAAGTGATTTTCTTGTTCTCATAACTTTGAAACATGTCCAGCTGCTCAAAAGATCCCAAATCCATTGTAGAATTGGAGGTTGTCGATCTTCCGAAAGTATAGTTTGACCAATTTCTTGTGTAGAAGAACTACTTCAGTCCTGATCCTAAACTCATCTGGAGTCTATCTGGTTTTACACAACGCGTGACTGTCCAGGTCCATTAGCTAATCAATTGTTTTATTTCTATAAGGTTAGAAAGCCTTTATTTGCAGATATCATTGCTAGCTTCCGTCATAGCTGGGATCAATGAAAGAATCTGTACTTACAACCTGTTAACCAAAATAGCAATGTGTTGTGATTTTGAGGTCAGTCGCCAAAACAATTCTGTACTTACAACCTGCACGATGGTTTCTGTGGCCCTCCTCCGGTCAGAGCACTACTATGAAATAAACATAGACTTTGCACAATTCTAGCTGTCAATTATGCAAACACCTTGGATACACTGTGTATCTATTGCCGAGAATGTCAGGAGTCCCGTTAGTAAGAAATGATGGCTCTAATACTACTCTTGACACACATATAATTAGGAGTTCTCATTTTAAAATGGTTACTATTTGGAGTACTTTGGCCAGTATTCAGCGGTGTTCAACATCAACGAGATTATTATTCAGCTTCAGAGTATGATTGCATGTGTTGCTCATTATCTCTTTTCCCCTATTGGCAGTAATAAGTGGCTTCGCACTGATGCAAGACGAACAGCAGCCGGCTTAGATGAGTCACTTAGTGGTGTCTTGAAAACAACATGAGCAAGACTGGAGTTGATGGGCATTTGAGACTGTCCCTTTTTGATGGAAATGTTCTTCAGCTGAATGAATCCCACCTTTGTCAAGCAAAAGATCAGTGATCTCGTGCAAGGTCCAAATGTTACCGGTGATCGTGGCTCTACAGAAATGAACAACCGCGACCAGTCAGATTACGAAATGTTCAGCCAATTTGACCATGTCAGATGCAGTTTTGCTTGGGGGAGACATAATTTGTGCATTCAAGTATAGTTTTTGTTGCGCTCACGGGAGAAAGGACTTAGTTTTGTATTTCAGGCATTGAGACAGTCCACTTTCTAAAAGAGGTGGTATGTTTGTAACCTAACTGTCCCTACGATCAGCAAGAAAATCAGTATATCACCAAATTCTACAAATCTCTTTTTGGAGCGCTGACTGAAGGGAATTTCACCCTTGATGAGACCCGAACAGATGATATTCCACATGTCACGGCAGAAGAAAACGATATCCTAACGGCACCATTCTCAGAAGAGGAGGTGCGAGCTGCGGTGTTCCAAATGGAACATAACAAAGCTCCAGGCCCTGATGGTTTTTTTTTTGAGAAAAAGGGCTTTCGGCCCCGGCTCCATTTTGTATTACCAAAATGAAACCACAGCATTCAGACATCTTGTTACAAGCACGCCGGGGGGATAATCAGCAACACATGCTGCCCCAGCAAGATAGAAGTTCTAGCCTCCATAGAAAAGTGCCATAGAACAACTACCAGAGATAGAGACTAAGCTCCAGCAAAAATAAAAGAACTAACATCTCGAAGGGAGAGGGAGAAAACTGCAAAAGCGCTCGCCCAGATCTCATGCATTGCCGCAATCGAACAACAACTCCGAGCACTTCAGGAGTCCTAGCCAGGGTCTGGCCACATCAGGAGGGGGGGGGGTGCACGTGCTTCCTGCTCCATCTTTCTCACCAAGTGCACCCCTCTTTCTTTTGCAACGCCTGAGCATCAGACCATCCAGCTGCTTAGAATAGCAGCAGTTTTCCTCCGCAACACCTGCATCCCAAGCCAGGGAACATGTTTGAAACAAATGTCATTGCGATGATTCCACAGAGCCCAAAGGGCAGCAGAATGTAACATGCAGTCCGCTGAGAGATTTTTGTGTTTAAACCACCAAGCTAGCATGTTCTCAATGGACATACCAACTTGTTTTTTAGATATATCAAAAATCCCTCTCCGTAGCTCGATCGCAACAACGCAGCCAAAAAATAGATGTTCAATAGATTCAGATTCTCCACAAAAAAGGGAGGTAGCGTCATCTACATGTTGTCTTTTTTGCAGATTGTCTCTCGTTAAAAGTTTGTTTTTGGCCACGAGCCAGAGAAAGATCTGGATCCTAAGGGGAATGTTAATTTTCCAAATAATTGTAAGGTTGCCCGGATCAATCCCCCTAAAGTTGATAAAGTTGTAAAAAGATTTGACAGTAAAGACACCTTTGGCTTCAAAATTCCAGTGAACGGTGTCTTCAACGCCATTTAATTTTACATTAGCTACGTGGCTGAACAAATCGTCCCACTCTCCTAGTAGCTTATGGGTGAAACACCTTCTAAAAGTAATTTTTAGATTGGTGCCATCCCAGACCTCACTAACAGAAACATTGTGGTCGTTGGCAATAGAGTATAGCTCCCAATACTGAGTAGCTAGGGTAGTATGACCCAGCCACTGGTCTTCCCAAAATCTAATACTCTTGCCATTCCCCACTATCCAGGAATATCCTACATTGGCAGCTTTAGCAGCCCGTAGTATCCCTTTCCAAAATGGGGAGGCACCATTTTCAGGGCAAGTAAAAATATTGGGGCTGTGAGTCTTATACTTGGCATCAATAATTTGTTTCCAAATTTTGCCCTCATCCAGGAAATATCTCCTGATCCAAGAGGCTAAAATACATAAATTCATATCAGCAATATTAGGAATGCCCAGACCCCCATGCTGCTTTCGTAAGGTTACATTACCCCAGGCAGCAAGATGATATTTAAAATGACCCTCATAGTCATCCCAAAAGCAGTGAGCTAGTTGAGAATTTATTAGATTGATGGCCCATTTTGGGAATTTAATAATCCCCATAAGATAACTAGGAATAGTGGATAGGCAAGTTATCACTAACGTGAGTCTTTTGCCCGAAGACAGAAGTCTCCCCCTCCATCCAGCCCCTCTCTTGATAATCTTATCAACAGTAGGTTGAAGGTCACTTTTTCTTAAGCTTTCTATGATGAAGAGGAGCACCTAAATATTTAATAGGGAACTCACTCAATTTGCAACCAAGTATTTGTGCAAAGATATTGGCATCATCCTCATTAATATTAATGGGAACCAGGTCACATTTATGAAAATTAATCCGCATGCCAGATAGATGTTCAAAGCAGGAAAGTAGCCACTTAAGGTTTCTCGCATGGGATTTATTATTGCTGAGGAAAAGTAAGGTGTCATCCGCATATTGCATACTAATGATGCTAGCAGGATTGGAACTAGGGAAGAGGCCTTCCAGGATATTGTTTCTGGAGGCTTTAATAAGAATTTTTGTAAAAACATCAGCTACTAGGTTGAAAAGCAAAGGGGAATAGGGGTCCCCTTGCCTCACTCCTTTGCCCGCAATAAAAAAAATCACTATTCTTATTATTGATAGTGACCCCAACAGAACCTTTGTATAAGAGAGATTTAACTTTCCTCATCCAGTTAGTACTAAAACCTCTCTTATACATCATGTCTATCAGGAACTCTCTGTTAATCATGTCGTAAGCTTTTTCGTAGTCTAGTTTAAACACAAAACCAGTCTGCTTGCTGGAGTGAACAGAATGAATAATTTCATGGGCTGCAATAATGCTCTCAGCTATATACCTGCCTTTTATAAAGGCTGTCTGATTCACAGAAATTAAATCTTTGCAGATGGGGCCAAATTTATTCGTAGCACACTTGGCAAAGATCTTGAAACTACAATTAATCATAGCAAGAGGCCTAAATTTTTCCATCTTAGTGGCATCAGCCTCTTTAGGTACTAGAGTAAGTAAAGAGAAATTGAGTCTATATAGGTCTAGCTCACCTTTCTCCCAATCATCAAATAAAGCAAATAGATCACCTTTAACAAGGTCCCAAAATTGTTGATAAAATAAAAAAGGAAAGCCATCTGGCCCAGGAGCTCCTTCAGCATATGAGCCAAAGACAGCATCCTTTATCTCCTTTTCTGAGAAGGGGGTATCCAAAATGCAATTATGTGCATCAGTCACCCTCTCTCCATCTTCCCAAAAATCATTTTTCAGACTGATGTTGATTTTATCTTGGTAGCCAAAAAGAGTTTTGTAGAAGTTCACAACAATATTCATAATATCTTCAGGATCAGTTACAATACCTTCATTACCTTCCAGCGCCATGATCTGCTACCTCCTCCTTTTCTGATTAGATACAGCTTTGAAGTATCCAGCATTCAAGTCCCCTTCCAGAATGTCTCTCTCCCTGGACCTCTGTCTGGCCTTAATTTATTCCTTTCTCCAGATATCTTCCAGGTCCCCTGCAATTTTTTTCATTCTCCTGTTAGTATTAGGGGAAGGAAGGTTGGATTCAGAAAAAATATCTAGACAATTGTATTCAGCCACCAAGGTTTGCTTGTTCCTGTTTTGCTCAGCCTCATAATTGGCCATCCAACCTTTAATGGCTTTCCTGGAGTTTCTAATCTTGAACTGCCAGACATCTATGGCCTTATTATAAGGGCATTTGGCAGTCCAAGCTTTATTCACAACATCTCTAAAACCATCTACTTCCAAGCACCACTTCTCAAATCTGAATGGCTTGTCTCTGGGGATATGTAGAGCACATGTATCAATAATCAGAGGAGTATGATCACTACCCAACCTAGGTAGTGCTTTGAGGTTCACACCAGGGAAAGCAGAAGCCCAGTCAGTGGTCATGAAAACTCTATCTAAGGTAGCCAGCACTAAATTGTCCTGGTTATTACCCCAAGTGAATTTCCTCCCATTGATCTTAAGCTCTAGCAGGCCAAAACTATTGATCCAGTCATTAAACAGATCAGCCCAGTGTTGATTAATAACACCAGTATTTTTATCACTGGCTTCTCTAATTAAATTGAAGTCACCTCCAACTAGGGTTGGCCCTGACCAGATAGAAAATAAGGAGTGAAGTTCATTTATGAAACATCTTGAACTGCTCATAAGCAGTGCCATATACTGCGACCAGCCTCCAAATGGAGTTATCTTGTTTGTTTTTGACCAAACAAGAGATGCTGAAGTTGAGTAAATCACACTGAATCATTTCAAACATGTCCACCTTGCACCCAACTAAGATCCCTCCCGCAGTGTTATTTGCAGGGAGCCATTTCCATTGAAAAGTAGACCTAGGGTCAAAGGCTTCAATCTGAAGAAGAGTAAATTCTTCTTTCTTTGTCTCAGAAATGCAAACAAAATCAAGGCTATTGGCTCTAATGAGCTCTTTAAGTTTGTCAATTTTAATGGGTCCATTCAACCCTCTAATGTTCCAAAAACAACCTATCATTTAACTATAAAATCAATTTTTCTTCTCCCCCTACAGGAGCCAGATTTTCTTTTGACTTCAACCCAGGGGGAGTCTGAAGTAGAGGACACATTCATATGACCCAGAATTACTCCCTAGATTATCATCAGAGAAACCAAACTCCTCTCCAGTAATATCTATACTAGCAGGGAAAAAACTTCAGGATTGTCAGAGTTGAATTTAGCAAGTCTATCTAACTCAATCTGCTTAATAGTGCAGATGTTCTCCTTAATATTATCACTGATATCACCCAGGTTAATACCTGAGCACTCTGCAGTTTTAATAAGAAAATCATCATCTAAGCAAGCAAAAGAGTTATGAGTACCTTTTTTCACAGTAGGTTTTTCCAGGTTTTTGATTTGTTTCAATTCCTGAGCCTTTTAAAGGGCAGGCCTATCATCCCTCTTGTTTCTGGTGCTAATTGTAGAGGCCACCACAGGGCCCCACTTTTGCAGAGTATTGGTGTGCTTAGGATTAGTAGTAGCATCTTCAAACTTGCCAAGGAGGGGGGACCCTATGCTGTCATTGAGCCTTTTCTTCACTACCTCAAGGTAGCTTTTGGTCATAGGAGCACCCAGACAGATGGAAGGGCCTGCATTTACTTCATTAGTTCTAGGAGCAGGGGTGGAGCACTTTTGCATGTTCTTGGTACCACCAGATCCAGACCCAGTGTTCTGCTGCTTGTTTTTACCAGTGTTACTGTTGGTATTGTTGTTCCCAGTATCCATATCTTCTCCAAGTAAATCATCACCACTGGAATCAAACTCATCTTCAGTGTGCTTGTTCTGAGAGGGGTTGTTATCATCAAGTCCTGGAGGAATATCTGACCCCTGACCACTATCAGCCTCAGATTCCACAGAAAATTGCAGCAGATAAAGCTCATGGTGTATTTCCACCATCCTGTCTCTGGGAATTTTGGCAGGGTCTCTAACAGCCACCTGAATCCTTACCTTCTCATAGAAGCTCCTGAAGATGGTGTGCCAATCAACATTAACAAGAACTCCCAGTATAGTAGATATCTGAGATATGATGTGCCAAGAGATCCATTTTGGAGGTAGACCTTCTATCACTATCCAAGTCTCCTCTAAGATGTCATAAGCTGGCATTTCTCCATTCCAATCACTAAAAGAGATAGTAACTCCTTATTTTTTCAGGTTGATGGAAGGGTACTCCACCAGATCTTTTATCTTCTTATTAGGAGGGAACCTGACAATAATTTTTTTCTCATCATACTTTCTAATCTGCCAGGGCCAGTTGGTTTTCCACATATCTAAGAAACATAACCCCGGCTCCTTCTCAGAGATCTCCCCTTTTTCTATTAACACCAAACCAACATTTCCAAAGTTGAGCCACTCACAATCTTCCTTGTCACCAGTTTCAATATGGAAAAAGCCCAAGCCATTGTTGGCACTTCCCCAATACATGGCAGCAGGGTATGGCTTGTACCAAGTGGGGCAGGAGTCCATGTAATGGCCAGGAGTCTGAAATGAAACAGACTTTGGGAATCGGACACATACCCACAAAGTGTTCTGGGAGCCCGTAGTTGTAACAGATCGCCCCGATGAACTTAGGGTCCACATTGAAGGAGGAATCGTCCCTATTGGCAGTAGAAACTGTCTGCTTACTCTTCTGGCTCTTCTTCTTCTTCTTACTTTTGCTAGAATCCGACTGACTGACCTGTGCACTTCCTCCAGCAGATGAACCACTCCCCCCAAACTGAACATGCTGCATCTGAGGGCCAAATTGTTGAGGAAAAACCTGCGGAGGAGGCAAATATTGAAAGGGGAACTGCTGCTGGTTTGCCCACTGTGGCATCTGCTGCATCTGCTGCGCTTGTGGGTTCCAACCCCCCTGGTATCCATACAACTGTCCCCCTGGCATCATAGCTTGGGCTGAGCCTACTGGAAACAAGGGAGGCTTGGCGTAGATCGACATCTGCGGCGGCGGGGCAGCTTGGGGCGCTGGCGGCACCATCGGCGGGGGAGCGGCCCCCTCCTGCCCAGACGGCATGGGAGTAGGAGGGCGACCATTTAGGCCCCTCCCCGAGCCATATCTTCCTCCCCGATTGTTGCCATCACGTCCACCCCCGGCCATCTTGACAATTGAGGCAAAAGGGATCTTGCCGGATTTTTTTGCCCAGAAATCTCTGGAGAAGGAGAAGTGTTTCGGGGCAATCAGGCGATCCGAATCTCCAACCGGGTGGCAATCGGCAGCAGAGAAGTCTCCTGAGATGAATTTATCTCTCCGGACCCAGACCAAATTGGATCTGCTCTGAACTGGACGAACCCTAGGGTGCCCCTGTCTTGGACCCTGATGCAGATCAGGGGGAGGCGCCTTTTGAGGAGGCGCAACCACTTTCCTCGCAAAAGTAATGGGGTCGGGGTAGGCGGGGTCCGCCGCGAGCTCGCTAACCTGCAGGGCCCTCCTGGCAGTCACCCTTCGGCCCACGCCCCGCCTCTCTGGTGAACTGAATGGCATCGGTGGCGGCGAAGCTCGGCTGCTCCCGTCTCTAGGGTTGCTACTGCTCGCCAGTAGAGAGCCTGGGGGCATTTCAGCACGAGCTCCATCTGGGCTCAGTCTCAGATCGATGGCGACGGCCAGGAAGAGATGCCTTGCGGCGGCGATCTGGGAATCACTCCGAGCATGCCCTCCCACCTCAGCGC
This sequence comes from Triticum aestivum, assembly GCF_018294505.1. Lineage (NCBI taxonomy): Eukaryota > Viridiplantae > Streptophyta > Magnoliopsida > Poales > Poaceae > Triticum > Triticum aestivum. Next base: position 9,271,304 of record NC_057806.1, on the reverse strand, counting down.
TCTGCGAGGATATTCGGATTTCGCCTCTGCCCTCGCCCACTTCATGAATTCCTCCGACTGGGAGTGCGGGAATGGAGGCATCCTCTGTCTCTCCGCCAGCGTGGCCTCGTCAAAGATCCTCTTCGCTAGCAATCTCTGTTCCTCTTCTGCTCGCAGCCGACATGATTCGGCATAACTGCTCGCCGCAGCGCGCGTGACTGGATCTCGCGCCGCCGCCACCGCCTGATCTGCCGCCTTCCACTCCTGAACCCGCCAGATCCACGACGCGGTGGCATCGCGGATCCTTATCGCCCGTTCCGTCCAATCCCGACTCCCCAACGCCATGGTTGCAGCCTGCGGGATTGGTGAGATCAGTCTCGCCATCTCCGCGAATGCCTCCTATACTTGGGGGGGGGGGGTAAGCGGGTGGGGGAAGTGGAAGGGGAAGGGGGAGCGTCTCCTGCCGCCGGCGCAGGCCTGCGACGTCGGGGAGGCATGGCGGGAGGGCAACGCAGCGAGATCTGCGGGGGGAGCAATGGCGTGCGGGCGTGGAGTCGCCGTGGTTGGGAGCGGGGAGTGGGGAGCTGCTGGCTTATTAATATCACACCCGGCCCTGATGGTTTCCCCGCAAAATTCTATCAGAATTTCTGGGATATCATCAAGTCTGACCTTTTAGGGTTGTTCAATTGTTTTCATGCCGACCGACTTGACCTATTCAGACTTAATTTTCGCGAGATTGTCTTGTTGCCAAAGATTAAGGAGGCCGAACGAATTCAACAGTTCAGACCCATATGCCTCCTTAATGTCAGCTTCAAGATTTTCACCAAAGTGGCGACGAATAGATTAAACTCGGTAGCTGGCCATGTTGTCCGGCCATCTCAAAAAGCTTTCATGCAAGGAAGGAACATACTCGATGGTGTAGTAATCCTGCATGAGACCGTCCATGAGATGCACCGAAAAAACATGAGTGGAGTAGTATTCAAAATAGACTTCGAAAAAGCCTATGACAAGGGCAAATGGTCTTTCCTCCTACAGGCCCTAAGGATGAAAGGCTTCTCCAACAAATGGAGCAAGTGGATCCAAAATTTTGTAACTGGCGGTAGTGTGGCCATCAAAGTCAATGACACTAGTAGAAAAGGGGGCAAAGGTCCAGGCTGGGTCAACCCATTAGTCCCGGTTCAGTCACGAACCGGGACTAATGTGAGCATTGGTCCCGGTTCGTGCGGCTAAGGCAATAGTCCCGGTTCACCTGACCCCTTTAGTCCCGGTTTGAGGCACGAACCGAGACTAAAGGGTGCAATGCCCTTTAGTCCCGATTTGTGTCTCAAACCGGGACTAAAGATTAGACCTTTAGTCCCGGTTTGAGACACAAACCGGGACTAAAGGGTGCGATGCCCTTTAGTCCCGGTTTGTGTCTCAAACCGGGACTAAATGTCCCATTTTTTATATTACTACATCTACTAGTTAGGAAAATTTAAAAACTTAAATTTGGACATGTTTTGCAAAAAATGTAGGGAAAATATAAAACGGCTATAACTTTTGCATACGATGTCGGAAAAAAACGTATAATATATCAAAATGTTCAGAACGAAAATCCGCTTCCGATTTTGACGGCCTACGGCCTTTTTGCAAATTTTTAGAAACCTCAAATTCTAAAAGGAAAAAAAAGTTATGCTCAAATTTCAGTATTTTTGAATTTTTGTTAAATCTGGTCAAACAACTTATTCAAGAAGTATTAGTGTTACTAAATAATTATTCAAGAATATTAGTGTTACTAAATAATTATTTCAGTTTTTTTGAATTTTGGTCAAATATGGTCAAACTATGGTCAAACTATGGTCAAACAATGGTCAACCTTGATCTCCATCGTAGCATCGTTGTCGTCTCGTCAATCTTATGCTTCTATGACTTTCACTACCGCTTAGTGATAAAGTAAAGCATTACAGGGCGATTGCATTGCATACAATAAAGCGACAACCATATGGCTCCTGCCAGTTGCCGATAACTCGGTTACAAAACATGATCATCTCATACAATAAAATTTAGTATCATGCCTTGACCATATCACATCACAACATGCCCTGCAAAAACAAGTTAGACGTCCTCTACTTTGTTTGTTGCAAGTTTTATGTGGCTGCTACGGGCTTAAGAAAGAAACAATCTTACCTACGCATCAAAACCACAACGATAGTTTGTCAAGTTGGTGCTGTTTTAACCTTCTCAAGGTCCGGGCGTAGCCACACTCGGTTCAACTAAAGTTGGAGAAACTGACACCCGCCAGCCACCTGTGTGCAAAGCACGGCGGTAGAACCAGTCTCGCGTAAGCGTACGCGTAATGTCGGTCCGGGCCGCTTCATTCAACAATACCGCTGAACCAAAGTATGACATGCTGGTAAGCGGTATGACTTATATCGCCCACAACTCACTTGTGTTCTACTCGTGCATATAACATCAACACATAAAACCTAGGCTCTGATACCACTATTGGGGAACGTAGTAATTTCAAAAAAATTCCTACGCACACGCAAGATCATGGTGATGCATAGCAACGAGAGGGGAGAGTGTTGTCTACGTACCCTCGTAGACTGAAGCGGAAGCGTTGACGCAACGTAGAGGAAGTAGTCGTACATCTTCCCGATCCGACCGATCCAAGCACCGTTACTCCGGCACCTCCGAGTTCTTGGCACACGTTCAGCTCGATGACGATCCCCGGGCTCCGATCCAGCAAAGCGTCGGGGAGGAGTTTCGTCAGCACGACGGCGTGGTGACGATCTTGATGTTCTACCGTCGCAGGGCGTCGCCTAAGCACCGCTACAATATGACCGAGGTGGAATATGGTGGAGGGGGGCACCGCACACGGCTAAGGAACGATCACGAAGATCAACTTGTGTGTCTAGAGGTGCCCCCCTGCCCCCGTATATAAAGGAGCAAGGGGGAAGGTCGGCCGGCCCTTGGGGCGCGCCAGGGAGGAGGAATCCTCCTCCTAGTAGGAGTAGGACTCCCTCTTTCCTACTCCTACTAGGAGGGGGAGAGGAAGGGGGAGAGGGAGAAGGAAAGGGGGGCGCTGCCCCCCCTCTCCTAGTCCAATTCGGACCAGAGGGAGAGGGGGCACGCGGCCCACCCTGGCCGCCCCTCTCTCTCTCCACTAAGGCCCATAAGGCCCATTACTACTCCCGGGGGGGTTCCGATAACCCTCCGGCACTCCGGTTTTCTCCGAAATCACCAGGAACATTTCCGGTGTCCGAATATAGCCGTCCAATATATCAATCTTTATGTCTCGACCATTTTGAGACTCCTCGTCATGTCCGTGATTACATCCGGGACCCCGAACAAACTTCGGTACATCAAAATACATAAACTCATAATGAAGCTGTCATCGTAACGTTAAGCGTGCGGACCCTACGGTTCGAGAACAATGTAGACATGACCGAGACACATCTCCGGTCAATAACTAATAGCGGAACTTGGATGCTCATATTGGCTCCTACATATTCTACGAAGATCTTTATCGGTCAGACCGCATAACAACATACGTTGTTCCCTTTATCATCGGTATGTTACTTGCCCGAGATTCGATCATCGGTATCTCAATACCTAGTTCAATCTCATTACCGACAAGTCTCTTTACTCGTGCTGTAATACATCATCTCACAACTAACTCATTAGTTGCAATGCTTGCAAGGCTTATGTGATGTGCATTACCGAGAGGGCCCAGAGATACCTCTCTGACAATCGGAGTGACAAATCCTAATCTCGAAATACGCCAACCCAACATGTACCTTCGGAGACACCTGTAGAGCACCTTTCTAATCACCCAGTTATGTTGTGACGTTTGGTAGCACACAAAGTGTTCCTCCAGCAAACGGGAGTTGCATAATCTCATAGTCATAGGAACATGTATAAGTCATGAAGAAAGCAATAGCAACATACTAAACGATCGGGTGCTAAGCTAATGGAGTGGGTCATGTCAATCAGAACATTCACCTAATGATGTGATCCCATTAATCAAATAACAACTCTTTGTCCATGGTTAGGAAACATAACCATCTTTGATTAACGAGCTAGTCAAGTAGAGGCATACTAGTGACACTTTGTTTGTCTATGTATTCACACATGTATTATGTTTCCGGTTAATACAATTCTAGCATGAATAATAAACATTTATCATGAAATAAGGAAATAAATTATAACTTTATTATTATTGCCTCTAGGGCATATTTCCTTCAGTCTCCCACTTGCACTAGAGTCAAAAATCTAGTTCACATTGCCATGTGATTTAACATCAATAGTTCACATCACCATGTGATCAACACCTATAGTTCACATCATCATGTGACCAACACCCAAAGGGTTTACTAGAATCAATAATCTAGTTCACATCTCTATGTGATTAACACCCAAAGAGTACTAAGGTGTGATCATTTTTTGCTTGTGAGATAATTTTAGTCAACGGGTCTGTCATATTCAGATCCGTAAGTATTTTGCAAATATCTATGTCAACAATGCTCTGCACGGAGCTACTTTAGCTAATTGCTCCCACTTTCAATATGTATCCAGATGAAGACTTAGAGTCATCCAGATCAGTGCCAAAACTTGTATCGACGTAACCCTTTTACGACGAACATTTGTCACCTCCATAATCGAGAAACATATCCTTATTCCACTAATGATATTTTTGACCGCTATCCAGTGATCTACTTCCTAGATCACTATTGTACTCCCTTGCTTAACACAGTGTAGGGTATACAATAGATCTGGTACACAGCATGGCATACTTTATAGAATCTATGGCTGAGGCATAGGGAATGACTTTCATTCTCTTTCTATCTTCTGCCGTGGTCAGACATTGAGTCTTACTCAACTTCACACCTTGTAACACAGGTAAGAATCCTTTCTTAGCCTGATCCATTTTGAACTTTTTCAAAACTTTGTCAAGGTATGTGCTTTGTGAAAATCCAATTAAGCGTCTTGATCTATCTCTATAGATCTTAATGCCCAATATGTAAGCAGCTTCACCGAGGTCTTTTATTGAAAAACTCTTATTCAAGTATCCCTTTATGCTATCCAGAAATTCTATATCATTTCCGATTAGTAATATGTCATCCACATATAATATCAGAAATGCTACAGAACTCTCACTCACTTTCTTGTAAATATAGGCTTCTCCAAAAGTCTGTACAAACCCAAATGCTTTGATCACACTATCAAAGCGTTTATTCCAACTCCGAGCGACTTGCACCAGTCCATAAATGGATCGCTGGAGCTTGCACACTTTGTTAGCTCCCTTTGAATCGGCAAAACCTTCTGGTTGCATCATATACAACTCTTCTTCCAGAAATCCATTCGGGAATGCAGTTTTGACATCCATCTGCCAAATTTCATAATCATAAAATGCGGCAATTGCTAACATGATTCGGACAGACTTAAGCATCGCTACGGGTGAGAAGGTCTCATCGTAGTCAATCCCTTGAACTTGTCGAAAACCTTTTGCGACAACTCGAGCTTTGTAGACAGTAATATTACCGTTAGCGTCTGTCTTCTTCTTGAAGATCCATTTATTCTCAATTGTTTGCCGATCATCGGGCAAATCAACCAAAGTCCACACTTCGTTCTCATACATGGATCCCATCTCAGATTTCATGGCTTCAAGCCATTTTGCGGAATCTAGGCTCATCATCGCTTCCTCATAGTTCGTAGGTTCGTCATGGTCAAATAACATGACCTCCAGAACAGGATTACCGTACCACTCTAGTGCGGATCTCACTCTGGTTTACCTACGAGATTCGGTAGTAACTTGGTCTGAAGTTACATGATCATCATCATTAGCTTCCTCACTAATTGGTGTAGGTGTCACAAGAACAGATTTCTGTGATGAACTACTTTCCAATAAGGGAGCAGCTGGTACAGTTATCTTATCAAGTTCTACTTTCCTCCCACTCACTTCTTTCGAGAGAAACTCCTTCTCTAGAAAGGATCCATTCTTAGCAACGAATATCTTGCCTTTGGATCTGTGATAGAAGGTGTACCCAACAGTAACCTTTTTTTGGGTATCCTATGAAGACACATTTCTCCGATTTGGGTTTGAGCTTATCAGGATGAAACTTTTTCACATAAGCATCGCAACCCCAAACTTCAAGAAACGACAACTTTGGTTTCTTGCCAAACCATAGTTCATAAGGCGTCGTCTCAACGGATTTTGATGGTGCCCTATTTAACGTGAATGCAGCTGTCTCTAATGCATGACCCCAAAACGATAGTGGTAAATCGATAAGAAACATCATAGATTGCACTATATCCAATAACTACGGTTATGACGTTCGGACACACCATTATGATGTGGTGTTCCAGGTGGCATGAGTAGTGAAACTATTTCACCTTGTTTTAACTGAAGACCAAACTCGTAACTCAAATAGTCTTCTCCATGATCAGATCGTAGAAACTTTATTTTCTTGTTACGATGATTTTCCACTTCACTCTGAAATTCTTTGAACTTTTCAAATGTTTCAGACTTATGTTTCATCAAGTAGATATACCCATATCTGCTCAAATCATCTGTGAAGGTCAGAAAATAACGATACTTGCCGTGAGCCTGAACACTCATCGGACCGCATACATCAGTATGTATTATTTCCAATAAGTCAGTTGCTCGCTCCATTGTTCCGGAGAACGGAGTCTTAGTCATCTTGCCCATAAGGCATGGTTCGCAGGCATCAAGTGATTCATAATCAAGTGATTCCAAAAGCCCATCAGCATGGAGTTTCTTCATGCGCTTTACACCGATATGACCTAAACGGCAGTGCCACAAATAAGTTGCACTATCATTATTAACTTTGCATCTTTTGGTTTCAATATTATGAATATGTGTATTACTATGATCGAGATCCAATGAACCATTTTCATTTGGTGTGTAACCATATAAGGTTTTATTCATGTAAACAGAACAACAATTTATTCTCTTATTTAAATGAATAACCATATTGCAATAAACATGATCAAATCATATTCATGCTCAACACCAAATAACACTTATTTAGGTTCCACACTAATCCCGAAAGTATAGGGAGTGTGCGATGACGATCATATCAATCTTGGAACCACTTCCAACTCTCATCGTCACTTCACCCTTAACTAGTCTCTGTTCATTCTGCAACTCCCGTTTCGAGTTACTAATCTTAGCAACTGAACTAGTACCAAATACTGAGGGGTTGCTATGAACACTAGTAAAGTACACATCAATAACATGTATATCAAATATACCTTTGTTTACTTTGCCATCCTTTCTTATCCACCAAATACTTGGGGTAGTTCTGCTTCCAGTGACCAAACCCTTTGCAGTAGAAGCACTTAGTCTCAAGCTTAGGACCAGACTTGGGTTTCTTCACTTGAGCAGCAACTTGCTTGCCGTTCTTCTTGAAGTTCCCCTTCTTCCTTTTGCCCTTTTCTTGAAACTCGTGGTCTTGTCTACCATCAACATTTGATGTTTTTCTTGATTTCTACCTTCGTAGATTTTAGCATCACGAAGAGCTTGGGAATCGTTTCCATTATCCCTTGCATATTATAGTTCATCATGAAGTTCTACTAACTTGGCGATGGTGACTAGAGAATTCTGTCAATCACTATTTTATCTGGAAGATTAACTCCCACTTGATTCAAGTGATTGTAGTACCCAGAAAATCTGAGCACATGCTCACTAGTTGAGCGATTCTCCTCCATATTTTAGCTATAGAACTTGTTGGAGACTTCATATCTCTCAACTCGGGTATTTTCTTGAAATATTAAATTCATCTCCTGGAACATCTCATATGGTCCATGACGTTCAAAAACGTCTTTGAAGTACCGATTCGAAGCCGTTAAGCATGGTGCACTAAACTATCAAGTAGTCATCATATTGAGCAAGCCAAACGTTCATAACGTCTGCATTTGCTCCTGCAATAGGTCTATCACCTAGCGGTGTATCAAGGACATAATTCTTCTGTGCAGCAATGAGGATAAACCTCAGATCACGGATCCAATCCGCATCATTGCTACTAACATTTTTCAACACAGTTTTCTCTAGGAACATATCAAAATAAACATATGAAAGCAACAACACGAGCTATTGATCTACAACATAATTTGCAAAATACTACCAGTTCATGATAAATTTAAGTTCAATTAATCATATTACTTAAGAACTCCCACTTAGAAAGACATCCCTCTAATCCTCTAAGTGATCACGTGATCCAAATAAACTAAACCATAACCGATCATCACGTGAAATGGAGTAGTTGTCAATGGTGAACATCACTATGTTGATCATATCTACTATATGATTCACGCCCGACCTTTCGGTCTCAGTGTTCCGAGGCCATATCTGCATATGCTAGGCTCGTCAAGTTTAACCTGAGTATTCTGCGTGTGCAAAACTGGCTTGCACCCATTGTAGATGGACGTAGAGCTTATCACACCCGATCATCACATGGTGTCTGGGCACGACGAACTTTGGCAACGGTGCATACTCAGGGAGAACACTTTTATCTTGAAATTTAGTGAGAGATCATCTTATAATGCTACCATCAATCAAAGCAAGATAAGATGCATAAAAGATAAACATCACATGCAATCAATATAAGTGATATGATATGGCCATCATCATCTTGTGCTTGTGATCTCCATCTCCAAAGCATCATCATGATCATCATCGTCACCGGCGCGACACCTTGATCTCCATCGTAGCATCGTTGTCATCTCGCCAATCTTATGCTTCTACGACTATCGCTACCGCTTAGTGATAAACTAAAGCATTACAAGGCGATTGCATTGCATACAATAAAGCGACAACCATATGGCTCCTGCCAGTTGCCGATAACTCGGTTACAAAACATGATCATCTCATAGAATAAAATTTACTATCATGCCTTGACAATATCACATCACAACATGCCCTGCAAAAACAAGTTAGACGTCCTCTACTTTGTTTGTTGCAAGTTTTACGTGGCTGCTACGGGCTTAAGCAAGAACCAATCTTACCTACGCATCAAAACCACAATGATAGTTTGTCAAGTTGGTGCTGTTTTAACCTTCGCAAGGACCGGGCGTAGCCACACTCGGTTCAACTAAAGTTGGAGAAACTGACACCCGCCAGCCACCTGTGTGCAAAGCACAGCAGTAGAACCAGTCTCGCGTAAGCGTACACGTAATGTCGGTCCAGGCCGCTTCATCCAACAATACCGCCGAACCAAAGTATGACATGCTGGTAAGCAGTATGACTTATATCGCCCACAACTCACTTGTGTTCTACTCGTGCATATAACATCAACACATAAACCTAGGCTCTGATACCACTGTTGGGGAACATAGTAATTTCAAAAAAAATCCTACGCACATGCAAGATCATGGTGATGCATAGAAATGAGAGGGGAGAGTGTTGTCTACGTACCCTCGTAGACCGAAGCGGAAGCATTGACGCAACGTAGAGGAGGTAGTCGTACGTCTTCCCGATCTGACCGATCCAAGCACCATTACTCCGGCACCTCCGAGTTCTTGGCACACGTTCAGCTCGATGACGATCCCCGGGCTCCGATCCAGCAAAGCGTCGGGGAGGAGTTCCGTCAGCACGACGACGTGGTGACGATCTTGATGTTCTACCGTCGCAGGGCGTCGCCTAAGCACCGCTACAATATGACCGAGGTGGAATATGGTGGAGGGGGGCACCGCACACGGCTAAGGAACGATCATGAAGATCAACTTGTGTGTCTAGAGGTGCCCCCTGCCCCCGTATATAAAGGAGCAAGGGTTGAGGCCGGCCGGCCCTTGGGGCGCGCCAGGGAGGAGGAATCATCCTCCTAGTAGGAGTAGGACTCCCTCTTTCCTACTCCTACTAGGAGGGGGAAAGGAAGGGGGAGAGGGAGAAGGAAAGGGGGGCGTCGCCCCCCTCTCCTAGTCCAATTCGGACCAGAGGGGGAGGGGGCATGCGGCCCACCCTGGCCGCCCCTCTCTCTCTCCACTAAGGCCCATAAGGCCCATTACTACTCCCGGGGGGTTCCGGTAACCCTCCGGCACTTCCGATATCCAAACATAGGCTTCCAATATATCAATATTCATGTCTCGACCATTTCGAGACTCCTCGTCATGTCCGTGATCACATCTAGGACTCCGAACAACCTTCGGTACATCAAAACATATAAACTCATAATATAACTGTCATCGTAATGTTAAGCGTGCGGACCCTACGGGTTCGAGAACTATGTAGACATGACCGAGACACGTCTCCGGTCAATAACCAATAGCGGAACCCGGATGCTCATATTGGCTCCTATATATTCTACGAAGATCTTTATCGGTCAGACTGCATAACAACATACATTGTTCCCTTTGTCATCGGTATGTTACTTGCCCGAGATTCGATCGTCGGTATCTCAATACCTAGTCCAATCTCGTTACCGGCAAGTCTCTTTACTCGTTTCGTAATACATCATCCCGCAACTAACTCATTAGTTACAATGCTTGCAAGGCTTATAGTGATGTGCATTACCGAGTGGGCCCAGAGATACCTCTCCGACAATCGGAGTGACAAATCCTAATCTCGAAATATGCCAACCCAACAAGTACCTTCGGAGACACCTGTAGAGCACCTTTGTAATCACCCAGTTACTTGTGACGTTTGGTAGCACACAAAGTGTTCCTCCGGTAAACGGGAGTTGCATAATCTCATAGTCATAGGAACATGTATAAGTCATGAAGAAAGCAATAGCAACATACTAAACGATAAAGTGCTAAGCTAACGGAATGGGTCAAGTCAATCACATCTTTCTCCTAATGATGTGATCCCGTTAATCAATTGACAACTCATGTCTATGGTTAGGAAACATAACCATCTTTAATTAACGAGCTAGTCAAGTAGAGGCATACTATTGACACTCTGTTTGTCTATGTATTCACATATGTATTATGTTTCCGGTTAATACAATTCTAGCATGAATAATAAACATTTATCATGATATAAGGAAATAAATAATAACTTTATTATTATTTCCTCTAGGGCATATTTCCTTCAGTCTCCCACTTGCACTAGAGTCAATAATCTAGTTCACATCACCATGTGATTTAATACCAATAATTCACATCACCATGTGATTAACACGCATAGTTCACATCGTCATGTGTCCAACACCCAAAGGGTTTACTAGAGTCAATAATCTAGTTCACATCGCTATGTGATTAACACCCAAAGAGTACCAAGGTGTGATCATGTTTTGCTTGTGAGATAATTTTAGTCAACGGGTCTGTCACATTCAGATCCGTAAGTATTTTGCAAATTCTATGTCTACAATGCTCTGCACGGAGCTACTCTAGCTAATAGCTCCCACTTTTAATATGTATCCAGATTGAGACTTGGAGTCATCTGGGTCAGTGTCAAAAACTTGCATCGACGTAACCCTTTACGACGAACCTTTTTTCACTTCCATAATCGAGAAACATATCCTTATTCCACTAAGGATAATTTTGACCGTTGTCCAGTGATCTACTCCTAGATCACTATTGTACTCCCTTGCCAAACTCAATGGTAGGGTATGCAATAGATCTGGTACACAGCATGGCATACTATATAGAACCTATGGCTGAGGCATAGGGAATGACTTTCATTCTCTTTCTATCTTCTGCCGTGGTCGGGCTTTCAGTCTTACTCAATTTCACACCTTGTAACACAGGCAAGAACTCTTTCTTTGACTGTTCCATTTTGAACTACTTCAAAATCTTGTCAAGGTATGTACTCATTCAAAAAACTTATCAAGCGTCTTGATCTACCTCTATAGATCTTGATGCTCAATATGTAAGCAGCTTCACCGAGGTCTTTCTTTGAAAAACTCCTTACAAACACTCCTTTTATGCTTTGCAGAATAATTCTACATTATTTCTGATCAACAATATGTCATTCACATATACTTATCAGAAATGTTGTAGTGCTCCCACTCACTTTCTTGTAAATACAGACTTCACCGAAGTCTGTATAAAACTATATCCTTTGATCAACTTATCAAAGCGTATATTCCAACTCCGAGATGCTTGCACCAGTCCATAGATGGATCGCTGGAGCTTGCATATTTTGTTAGCACATTTAGGATTGACAAAACCTTCTGGTTGCATCATATACAACTCTTCTTTTATAAATCAATTAAGGAATGCAGTTTTGTTTATCCATTTGCCAGATTTCATAAAATGTGGCAATCTGCTAACATGATTCGGACAGACTTAAGCATCCCTACGAGTGAGAAAATCTCATCGTAGTGAACACCTTGAACCTTGTAAAAAAAAACCTTTTTTCGACAAGTCTAGCTTTGTAGATAGTAACACTACTATCAGCATCCGTCTTCCTTTGAAGATCCATTTATTTTCTATGGCTTGCCGATCATCGGGCAAGTCAACCAAAGTCCACACTTTGTTCTCATACATGGATCCCATCTCACATTTCATGGCCTCAAGCCATTTTTGCGGAATCTAGGCTCATCATCGCTTCCTCATAGTTCGTAGGTTTGTCATGGTCAAGTAACATGACCTCCAGAACAGGATTACCGTACCACTCTGGTGCGGATCTCACTCTGGTTTACCTACGAGGTTCGATAGTAACTTGATATGAAGTTACATGATCCTCATCATTAGCTTCTACACTAGTTGGTGTAGTAGTCACAGGAACAGATTTCTGTGATGAACTACTTTCCAATAAGGGAGCAGGTACAGTTACCTCATCAAGTTCTACTTTCCTCCCACTCACTTCTTTCGAGAGAAATTCCTTCTCTAGGAAGGATCCATTCTCAGCAACGAATATCTTGCCTTCGGATATGTGATAGAAGGTGTACCCAACATTTTTCTTTTGGGTATCCTATGAAGACGCACTTCTCCGATTTGGGTTTGAGCTTATCAGGTTGAAACTTTTTCACATAAGCATTGTAACCTCAAACTTTAAGAAACGGCAGCTTAGGTTTCTTGCCAAACCATAGTTCATACAGTGTCGTCTCAACGGATTTAGATGGTGCCCTATTTAACGTGAATGTAGTTGTCTCTAATGCATAACCCCAAAACGATAGTGGTAGATCGGTAAGAGATATCATAGATTGCACCATATCTAATAAAGTACAGTTACAATGTTCGGACACACCATTACGCTGTGGTGTTCCAGGTGGCGTGAGTTGCGAAACTATTCCGCATTGTTTCAAATGAAGACCAAACTCGTAACTCAAATATTCTTCTCCACGATCAGATCGTAGAAACTTTATTTTCTTGTTACGATGATTTTCCACTTCACTCTGAAATTATATGAACTTTTCAAATGTTTCATACTTCTGTTTAAGTAAGTAGATATACCCATATCTTCTCAAATCATCTGTGAAGGTCAGAAAATAACGATACTTGTCGTGAGCCTTAACACTCATCGGACCGCATACATCAGTATGTATTATTTCCAATAAGTCAGTTGCTCGCTCCATTGTTCCGGAGAATGGAGTCTTAGTCATCTTGCCCATAAGGCATGGTTTGCAAGCATCAAGTGATTCATAATCAAGTGATTCCAAAATCCCATCAGCATGGAGTTTCTTCACGCGCTTTACACCAATATAACCTAAACGGCAGCGCCACAAATAAGTTGCACTATCATTATTAACTTTGTATTTTTTGGCTTCAATATTATGAATATGTGTATCACTATGATCGAGATCCAACAAACCATTTTATTGGGTGTATGACCATAGAAGGTTTTATTCATGTAAACAGAACAACAATTATTCTCTAATTTAAATGAATAACCGTATTGCAACAAACATGATCAAATCATATTCATGCTCAACGCAAACACCAAATAACACTTATTTAGTTTCAACACTAATCCCGAAAGTATACGGAGTGTGCTATGATGATCATAACAATCTTGGAACCACTTCCAATACACATCGTCACTTCACCCTTAACTAGTCTCTGTTCATTCTGCAACTCCCGTTTCGAGTTACTACTCTTAGCAACTGAACCAGTATCAAATACCGAGGGGTTGCTATAAACACTAGTAAAGTACACATCAATAACATGTATATCAAATATACCTTTGTTTACTTTGCCATCCTTCTTATCCACCAAATACTTGGGGCAGTTCCGCTTCCAGTGACCAGTCCCTTTGTGGTAGAAGCACTTAGTCTCAGGCTTAGGTCCAGATTTGGGTTTCTTCACTTGAGCAGCAACTTGCTTGCCGTTCTTCTTGAAGTTCCCCTTCTTCCCTTTGCCCTTTTCTTGAAACTAGTGGTCTTGTTAACCATCAACACTTGATGCTTTCCTTGATTTCTACCTTCGTTGATTTCAGCATCACGAAGAGCTTGGGAATCGTTTCCGTTATCCCTTGCATATTATAGTTCATCACGAAGTTCTACTAACTTGGTGATGGTGACTAGAGAATTCTGTCAATAACTATCTTATCTGGAAGATTAACTCCCACTTGATTCAAGCGATTGTAGTACCCAGACAATCTGAGCACATGCTCACTGCTTGAGCGATTCTCCTCCATCTTTTAGCTATAGAACTTGTTGGAGACTTCATATCTCTCAACTCGGGTATTTGAAATATTAACTTCAACTCCTCAAACATCTCATATGGTCCATGACGTTCAAAATGTCTTTGAAGTCCTGATTCTAAGCCGTAAAGCATGGTGCACTTAATTATCAAGTAGTCATCATACCGAGCTTTTGTCAAAACGTTCATAACGTCTGCATATGCTCCTGCAATAGGTCTGTCACCTAGCGGTGCATCAAGGACATAATTCTTCTGTGTAGCAATGAGGATAAACCTCAGATCACGGATCCAATCCGCATTATTGCTACTATCATCTTTCAACTTTTCTTTCTCAAGGAACGCATTAAAATCCAACGGAACAATAGCACGGGCCATCTATCTACAATCAAACATAGACAAGCAAGATACTATCAGGTACTAAGTTCATGATAAATTTAAGTTCAATTAATCATATTACTTAAGAACTCCCACTTAGAAAGACATCCCTCTAATCCTCTAAGTGATCACGTGATCCAAATCAACTAAACCATAACCGATCATCATGTGAAATGGAGTAGCTTTCAATGGTGAACATCACTATGTTGATCATATCTACTATATGATTCACGCTCGACCTTTCGGTCTCAGTGTTCCGAGGCCATATCTGCATATGCTAGGCTCGTCAAGTTTAACCTGAGTATTCTGCGTGTGCAAAACTGGCTTGCACCCGTTGTAGATGGACGTAGAGCTTATCACACCCGATCATCACATGGTGTCTGGGCACGACGAACTTTGGCAACGGTGCATACACAGGGAGAACACTTTTATCTTGAAATTTAGTGAGAGATCATCTTATAATGCTACCGTCAATCAAAGCAATATAAGATGCATAAAAGATAAACATCACATGCAATCAATATAAGTGATATGATACAGCCATCATCATCTTGTGCTTGTGATCTCCATCTCTGAAGCACCGCCATGATCACCATCGTCACCGGCGTGACACCTTGATCTCCATCGTAGCATCGTTGTCGTCTCGCAAATCTTATGCTTCTACGACTATCGCTACCGCTTAGTGATAAAGTAGAGCTTTATAGGGCGATTGCATTATATACAATAAAGCGACAACCATATGGCTCCTGCCAGTTGCCGATAACTTGGTCACAAAACATGATCATCTCATACAATAAAATTTAGCATCATGTCTTGACCATATCACATCACAACATGCCCTGCAAAAACAAGTTAGACGTCCTCTACTTTGTTGTTGCAAGTTTTACGTGGCTGCTATGGGCTTAGCAAGATCCGTTCTTATCCGCGCATCAAAACCACAATGATAGTTCGTCAAGTTAGTGTTGTTTTAACCTTCACAAGGACCGGGCGTAGCCACACTCGGTTCAACTAAAGTTGGAGAAACTGACACCCGCTAGTCACCTGTGTGCATAGCACGGCGGTAAAACCAGTCTCGCGTAAGCGTAAGCGTAATGTCGGTCCGGGCCGCTTCATCCAACAATATCGCTGAACCAAAGTATGACATGCTGGTAAGCAGTATGACTTATATCGCCCACAACTCACTTGTGTTCTACTCGTGCATATGACATCTACGCATAAAACCAGGCTCGGATGCCACTGTTGGGGAACGTGGTAATTTCAAAAAAAATCCTACACAGACGCAAGATCATGGTGATGCATAGCAACTAGAGGGGAGAGTGTTGTCCATGTACCCTCGTAGACCGAAAGCGGAAGCGTTAGCACAACGCGGTTGATGTAGTCGTACGTCTTCATGATCCGACCGATCAAGTACCAAACGCACGGCACCTCCGAGTTCAGCACACGTTCAGCCCGATGACGTCCCTCGAACTCCGATCCAGCCGAGTGTTGAGGGAGAGTTTCGTCAGCACAACAGCGTGGTGACGATGATGATGTTCTACCAATGCAGGGCTTCGCCTAAGCACCGCTACAGTATTATCGAGGTGGACTATGGTGGAGGGGGGCACCGCACACAGCTAAGAGATCAATGATCAATTGTTGTGTCTATGGGGTGCCCCTTGCCCCCGTATATAAAGGAGCAAGGGGGTGCGGCCAGCCATAGGAGGAGGCGCGCCGGAGGAGTCCTACTCCCACCGGGAGTAGGACTCCCCTCCTTTTCCTAGTTGGATTAGGACTTGGGGGGGAAGGAGGAGAGAGGGGAAAGGAAAAGGGGGGGGCGCCGCCCCCCCCTCCTTGTCCAATTCGGACATGGGGGGGAGGGGCGCGCGGCTGCCCTTTGGCCGCCTCTCCTCCTCCTCCACTTGGGCCCATAAGGCCCAATAGCCTCCGGGGGGTTCCGGTAACCCCTCCGGTACTCTGGTAAAATCACTATTTCACCCGGAAAACTTCCGATATCCAAACATAGGCTTCCAATATATCAATCTTCATGTCTCGACCATTTCGAGACTCCTCGTCATGTCCGTGATCACATCCGGGACTCCGAACAACCTTCGGTACATCAAAACATATAAACTCATAATATAACTGTCATCGTAACGTTAAGCGTGCGGACCCTACGGGTTCGAGAACTATGTAGACATGACCGAGACACGTCTCCGGTCAATAACCAATAGCGGAACCTGGATGCTCATATTGGCTCCTACATATTCTACGAAGATCTTTATCGGTCAGACTGCATTACAACATACATTGTTCCCTTTGTCATCGGTATGTTACTTCCCGAGATTCGATCGTCGGTATCTCACGGCAAGTCTCTTTACTCGTTTCGTAATACATCATCCCGCAACTAACTCATTAGTTACAATGCTTGCAAGGCTTATAGTGATGTGCATTACCGAGTGGGCCCAGAGATACCTCTCCGACAATCGGAGTGACAAATCCTAATCTCGAAATACGCCAACCCAACAAGTACCTTCAGAGACACCTCTAGAGCACCTTTATAATCACCCAGTTGTGTTGTGACGTTTGGTAGCACACAAAGTGTTCCTCCGGTAAACGGGAGTTGCATAATCTCATAGTCATAGGAACATGTATAAGTCATGAAGAAAGCACTAGCAACATACTAAACGATCAAGTGCTAAGCTAACGGAATGGGTCAAGTCAATCACATCATTCTCCTAATGATGTGATCCCATTAATCAAATGACAACTCATGTCTATGGTTAGGAAACATAACCATCTTTAATTAACGAGCTAGTCAAGTAGAGGCATACTATTGACACTCTGTTTGTCTATGTATTCACACATGTATTATGTTTCCGGTTAATACAATTCTAGCATGAATAATAAACATTTATCATGATATAAGGAAATAAATAATAACTTTATTATTATTGCCTCTAGGGCATATTTCCTTCACCTACGGCCCGAAGGAGCGACGCAGCGGCAGCGCGCTGTGTGGTGCAACCACGGGAACAGCCTCAGGGCGGCGGTGGGGACCACGTGTTGTGGCGCTACGACCTGAAGGGGCGATGCCGCGGCGGCGTGGATCGGTGCAGCCACGGGGAGAACCCCGGGGCGGCGGTGTTGCGGCCGATGGTGCGACGCAACGGCAGCCCGTTGCTCGATCGGTGCAGGGGCGCGCTGATCTCGGGGACAAGGCGGTGACGGCCGGCGTAGGTTGACGAGCGGACAATGGCCGTGAGGAGCCGCCTATCGCGTGAGGCCGCTGGGTCGGGGCGATGGGCGGGCAGACGCACAGACGATGGCCATTAGGGGGTGCCTGCCATGCGAGGCCGCCGGGTCAGTGAAGAGGCCAGCCGGTCGCGCTGGTGTCGGAGTAGAGGCGCACGGGGGTCGACGGCGGCGGCGGGCGACGCAAACCGATCAAGCATAGATCGGAAAACCAAAAAGAAAAACGCCAATCAAAACGACCGACGAGAGAGCGAAAAAAACCCCAGAGCGAGGGCTCGAGAAAAAGACTCTCTAGGGCAGCCGGTCAACACGACAGGCGGACGAACCCTAGGTACGGGCGGCGCGGCCCCCGGCGGCGGTCATGGATGCCGACCACCCCAGGGGCGGCGCGTGGGTGCGGATGCGGCGATGGCTAGGGTTTAGAACCCGGAAACTGATACCATGTTAGAAGGGATAGAGAGAGATTGGTGGAATTGTTGCTGTTGTATTACTTGAGCCTCGTGGACATATATATAGAAGTACATGATCAACTTGGAGTACAAGGCAAGCCAGAATTTTTTCTGGTCTAACCTATATTTCCAATCTAATCAATATACTCAACAGGGGGAGGTTGGGGATGGCGGGCACGTGGCCATGGCCATGGGATGGCCGCACTGTAGCGGGAGGTAGAAGGGGATGTGGAGGTGGGTCAGGCCTCTACTGCAGAAGTAGGCCTTAAGTGCACAGTATACTATTCTCTTTTCTTTATCTTTTAATTTTCGATTTTATTCTTTTCCTTATATTTTGTATCATTTTGAGCTACTAAACAAATTTGGTTTAGTATGAAAATTGGCACATAAATACTAGGGCATATTTAGCACTAGCACGCAAAGTTTTGATTACTCTAAATAGTTTAAGTATTTATTTAAATTGAAACGATCCAATTAAATGTCACTGATCCAATTTTAAATAGGTTATGGGCATTTTAATTATTTGAATAATGTTGTCTTATGCATGAAAATTTCTTAGAGATTATTTGCAATATTATGCACATTTTTGTTTTTATGTTTGAAGAAATAATATTTTGACTTCATTTTAAATTTGAATTTGAACCGGTTTTGGATCAAAGTGAAGTTTAGAAAAATTAATTATGATGACATGACACCATTAGCATGAGATTACTGTAGTGTGACATCAGGGGTGTTACGGTAGGGTCTGGAAATACGGGAAGTCCAATAGGCTGAGTGGACACCAGATGGAGTGGTGCAGTCCTCCTAGGAAGTGGTCTATCTTGCGCTCTTCGGTGCTCACGTCATGTGCTGAATAGAGAGTGATCGGTTGTTGGACTTGTTGAGGTATTCAGTGACTGACCCGCCTCCTTACTGTTGTGCAAGGAATTCTCGTTCTTGTCCTTCATGACCCCGGATGGGATGTTGTATTTGCGAAACCTTTCTTTGAAGCCTTCCCAGCTTATGATTTCTTCGGCTGGCTACACTTCCTTGGTGTTGTTGTCCCACCAGATGGCAGCGGGTCCTTCGAGGTAATGGGTAGCAAAGGGGGACTTTGCCTTGCTCGTCACAGCGGGAGATTTCTAACTTTTTCTCCATTGTCCTTAACCAGTCGTCTGCCTCGAGTGAGTCTGCTGCTTGTGAGAAGGTGGGTGGTTAGGCCCGCTGGAAGTGAGACAACTTAAATTGCTTGCCTAGAGTTGGTCTTTGGCCGACCCTCACTTCTATGCTCCTCGGGAAATCTGTGAAGTCTCAGTTCCTTTTATCTTCGAACGTCCCATGATTTGTTCTATCGTTGGGGGTTGGTGATACCTCCTTTTAATGATTCGGTAAAGAAACAGAAAAGTATCCTGCACCTATTTCTTCATATGTGACCTTGGTTTATCAAACCCATGAGAGGAATGTTTTCTTTTTTTCGAAAAGGGGGGACACCCCGGCCTCTGCATCAGAACGATGCATACGGCCACAAGAGGAATGTTTCCTTGAAGCGATGGTCTCTAGAAAGCTTTTGTTAAAGGATCAAGTCCAACTTTGGAACGGGTCAATCAAGCGAATGATGGCTCAAACACTATATTAAAAAGAGATATGGGTATGAGATCTTAATGCTTACAACCATCTATTTGTGTTGGGACCAGATATGATCTTAATTTGTGCGCTGGAAATCACCCATCGAGATGTGCTTGTTACGTACCGAAGTGGGGGTATGTTCAAATAACATCTTGATCGGCACGAGTCCTGGATAAAGAATCAGTTGTCCTACCGCAGGCCCTATCCATCGCGTGAGGTATCCTTAATAATTAAGATAATAAAATCAGACGAGAGCTTTGGGCGTTATGACTAGACCTCTTGAATCCCCAAGGATTGGATCCGTGTTACCGTACTAAACTCTTCTGTCACTGGTGTTCAGACTAGCACTTCACGTTCTAGAGCATGGACAAACACCGGATTGCCAATGGTGTAGATGAAAATGTGCTAACTAGATTACTGACTCTACTGCAAGTGGGAGTCTATTGAAAATATGCCCTAGAGGCAATAATATTGTATTGTTATATTCCCATGTTTATAATTAAGAGTTTATATTTATCCTATAACTACTATGATCCTAGGATATGTGATTGACCGAAAAAATCACATGCATGTGTGAAATGATAAATGGTAAAAATTTGATTCCTAATCTTGCCTCTAAGACTTGAACAAGTGTTGTTTGTGATCATGTTTTTCGAATCCTGAGACATCGTCAAGTGTAACGATGCTCTCAAAACAAGATTGACGATATGATGTTAGAAGAACGGTCATATTGAATTCACCCGAACTTGTTTCTTATACTTTGAGATGCTATTGTCACAATTCAATCGTTATAACACAAAGAGTTAACATGTGCTTTGGTTTCTGAGATGAAGAGAGTATCGTAGTCAATTCTTCCTATACGTGGGGTTGCTCAAACGTCATATGTAACACTGTAATCATAACGACAACTTATAGGTTCAACGGAAAGTTTGACAATGGACTAGATAGCTCATGAGTGGGATTTGCTCCTCTGACGATGGAGGGATATTCTGTGGGTTCTCTCGGCGTGACGGCATTCATCGTCTGGCTAGACGCATGCGACTATGTCACGCAGATGCCGGAACATGTCAACAAGAAAGAAGAACAAAACTGGTAACGAGGAGACCGGTATAGTGAGCATCTGTATGACTGAAGATGATACCGATATATCACACCTCAGGTTGTGTAAAGTGTCTCAAAGCAAAGTGGATGGCACATGATAACCAAAGGTTCACTCGAATGTCATTTGTGTACTCATAGGGATCTATATGGACGTCCACGTTCTGCTATCGGTCATTGAACGAAAGGGGTTTTTGTTCACGTCTATGTTTTATCGAACCAACATGGTCACAAGCTTAAACTAATCACAATCTGCTAAGTGTTAGTAGGCCATGAGTAATGAGGAAATATTTGTGAAATAGTAGTATTCAAGATAGTTTCGAGAGGAACTGAAAGTATTTCGAGGTCACCGGAAGGGTTTCGGGGTTTACCGGGTAATATCAATAAATACTATATAGGTGGAAAATATTTCCGATGATGTTAAATTAATAACAAAAAACTCTTATAATAGTTATGAGGTTTTTATATTTAATTAAATACCAACAGGCCTTGGAAGGCCAAGTGGTGGAAAGAATATTGGGCCACATAGGCCCAATAGGGGAGGCGCCCCACCTAGCTTCTTGGACAAGCCAAGTGGGAGGCTAAATTGGAGGAGAACTCCCCCTCCTTGGCCGGCCAAATGGGGAGGAAACCTTCCCCCTTTGAGGCGACCCCTCCCATCTCCTCCAACCTATATATACTTGAGGTTTTAGCAGTTTTGTATACACAGGTTTTGGAGCCTCCTCTAGTTCGTTCTAGTTGATCCAATTAGAGCTAGATCTAGATTCTCTCTAATCCTCATAATTAGAAGCCTCGTATGGTCTAATCTCCTTCCTCAAATTCCCGAACGACGATTGGCTACGGACGGCGAAGCGCTGCCGGATCATGAAGATCATACGCTTGCAAATTGCAGAAAGGTCGTGCTTTCGGTCTTCTCGTTCGAGGGGTCGTTCGTGAACGGTTCGAAAACTTCAAGTACGATCTTACCGACTCATCTTCTTTTGCTGCAACTCTGAGTCGGTAACAATCTGATCCAGACCGTTATTGCATCTGCATGGTGTTTCTGGTTGATCGTAGGGCGATTTTTTAATATTCTCTACTCCCTTCGTTCCTAAATATAAGTCTTTTTAGAGATTCCACTACGGACTATATACAGATGTATATAGACATACTTTAGAGTATAGATTCGCTCAATTTGCTCCGTATGTAGTCCATAGTGAAATCTCTTGACTTATATTTAAGAAATGAGGGAGTACTACATTTTCCACTATTGGACTGTGTTCTGAATATAACATGGCGAATAGTCCGGACAACCATATTTCTCCTCCACATATGGGCTGAATTTGGGGAGTCCGGATGGTTGGATTTTGGGGAGCCCGTTGGACGCCCATTTGATGTTCGAACACATCAAACATATGAGTAAGATATAAGCTTCAACCTTGAAGGCGGCCTTAATCACTTGTTTGATTCATTTATATACATCATAACTCGCAACAACGCACAGACATTCTACCAGTGAATGTGCAGGACGATGTCAGACTTGCATGTGATATAGGAATTTCAAAACTCATTCTAGAGTCGACGTCAGACTTGCATGTGATATGGGAATTTTGAAACTCATTCTAGAGTCTGACGCTAAAGAGCTCAGCAGGAATTTGGAGTTTTTCCAATTGTCTTTCACTGGACGTGAAGCCAATGTAGGTGCACTGTTGTGTGCTAAGCAAGCTTCAGCTTGCAGAAGTAGATGTTTATTGATAAACTATGATCGTTTTTTTTCTTTTTTTGGAGATTGAACTACTGTCAGTTAATAAATGAAAGCATCTTGAGTTGCAAAAAAAAAAATTGTTAGAATAGTGGTGCTTCCATTTGTCATGAAGAATGTTTCTTTTGCACAAAAACATGTTCCATTGTGAAAAAATATATCTTACATAATAAATCATAATTAGTTTTTACAGATTAATCATTAGGAAAATTCACAATGTACCATTTTTTTTCAAAACTGCCAGATATGTTTTCAAAGAGATCAGGCGTGATTCTTCGAAGGAAATCAAAGTTACGTAGTACTATGAGTTAAGAGATTGAGAAGCTACAAAAGGATAAAATTGACGGGACTAGTTACCAACAAATCAGGAACTCTAATCTGTCAAAAGCAGGGCTTCCTCCACAAGATCAAACGTTCAACACCCTTCTAATCGTACGGCCTAGCGGCTCCCATAGAAAAAGCAAAGAAGGTTCAGACAAGATAGAATAAAGGGAAACACTAACCTCCAGATGTCTGATTAGAGAGCATTCGTCAGACCGGCCGTGTGCCGTTGATCCATGTTGGATCTTTTTTTTTGAGCATCAGTACAGCGCCTCGTCGTTGACGGGAACGTCTCCTCCCGCTGAAAGCGCATCGCCGGAAATCCTGAAATAAATCCAGGAATAATGCGAGCACCAGGATTTGAACCCTGGTGGGTTGGGGATACCATTGTCCACCTAACCAACTCAACCACAGGTTGATTCGCGATCCATGTTGGATCTCACGGCTAGGAGATGCAGTAAAATTCCTGTGCCAACTTTCCAAACTATTCCCCTAATTTTTGTGTCCATGCAGTATTATGTACTAATATCACTCCTTATCCCGAATTAATTGCCCCAGAATTGCGAACTAACTCATCTCACCCTGTTCTCATCTCTCTCGCACCCGTCCCTCCTCAGCGCCGTCGTCGTCATTCCCCTTCACCGTCCCTGCCTCCTCTCCACATCGCCGGTGCGCCGTCAAGCCCGGGGGCACGGCGGGGACTGGCGCACAAACTGCTCGTCCATGATCTTGCAAATTGCACAACCATCATGCTTATCTTGACCAAGATCTGACCCTACTCCACTTGCAGTTGTGGCATGCGGTCGACCTCGCCGGAGCATCATCTCTATTCGGGGAGGAGGCCACCATGAGCGGATTACTGAAGGTTTCTCCCATCCGATCCCATCCTCATCTGACTTAGGGTTTGAGTCATCTCCTCTTAATACAAACACTGTACAATTCCTATATTGCTATTGCTAGTTGGTTTTGGACATAATTGTGTTCTGCAATTTGTGTGACCTTATATCTATTCAATATCTTGGTTAATCCAATGTTTGTGGGTATGATTTTGTGACGTTCATTCTGTATTCAATCACTAAATCGCAACCCTTTTCGCCTCTTTGTTGTCTATGTTCCATGTTGAAGGCACCACATGCGGCAGGTTGTAGGAATCTGATCTAGGTTCTGTTTCTCCTCATTCATACCACAATTACAACTTTACATGCTTCATACGTATTGTATTTTTGCATCAGAAATCCGTATCAGCTTGCTTCATATTTTTCATGCTAGCGCTTACTGAGTCTAGTTTGGCTCGTAAATTTCAAACTTGTGCTTCTACATTGAGTTAGGTTTGCTTCATCTGCATGCTTCATGTATGTTTGCAGACGTCATGTATTTTCTTGATTGAAAACTAACTCATGCTTCCTGAATTCCACACATATTATGCACAAGTCAATCACCCCTTTATGGACTTAATTTGAACCACTGCATAGAAACCTTTTGTATTCCCATTTAGAAAAAAATATGTGCATCCACCATGTAGATATTATGTTGAGATTGTATGAATATAATGCATCCAAATTTTCATGATTCGAATGAACCATACTTTTCTTCATGCTATACAGTTTGTTTCATGCGCCACATATACAGTTATGCTTCATATCTTTCACACTTGTGCTTCTACATTTTGTTCGGTTTGCTTCATTTCCATGCTTTGTATATCATATCGCAAGAATCATCTTTATATACACATGAAACAGCTCATACTTCTAAATTTCTGCAAGGTTGACGGGAGCGGAAAAACATGTTTTGCCAAATGGTGAAATAACATGTTGGTCGATGGTGGGCCTAGCGTGCAGCGTGTGATCGTGCATCTTAGTGCTGAGTGTTATGGTCATCAGCTTGAAAGCAAACAGCCATAGGCGCACTCGGTTGCTTAGAGAAAAATGATTGTGGATAATGAAGCATGGTTTGTTGTGTAGGAAGCTTGACTTTCCTATGATGGAAGCAAAATGTGCACATTTGTATTTGTATTTGCATTCGTTACTTGGCGGAAACATTATTGTGATGTTTGGAAACAAAACATACCTTTATACAAGGCAAAACGTTCTGTCAAATGTGTACGTGGTGGTGTTTGGAAACATTATTGTGATGTTTGAAAACAAAATATACCTTTATACAAGGCAAAACGTTACTTTGTGGTGGTGTATATTCTTGTTTTGTGCTTCCATACTATTCCTTTTGCGAAGCAAATGTTCTCTCAAATCTGAATACTATTTTTGGTACACCAAGTAATGCTTCCAAAGCAACTAAAAAATGCTACCGTATCATGGAAATAATGCTTCTGTATATAGAAAAATAAAATGATTTGTATCATTATCGAATTATATGTTTCCAGAGCAACAATGCTTTCATAGATAAAAAGTAATGTTTCCATGCAACCTTACCCTGAAAATTTTGCATCTGCAATTTTTTTTCTTCTTTTTATATTTGTCTGTTGGAAGCAAATCACAAGTTTCAAAAAAGAAAAACATGTTGCGCTGCAAAGAAAAGCATCTGCAAAAATAAATATATTTTTAATATTTGTTTGTTGGAAGCAAATCACAAGCACTCCCTCCGTCCGGAAATACTCGTCGGAGAAATGGATGTATCTAGACATATTTTAGTTCTAGATACGTTCATTTTTATGCATTTTTCCGACAAGTATTTCCGGACGGAGGGAGTAGTTACTAGGAAACTGATTAGACGTAATTAGTGGGAAAATCCCGTAACAAATGTGGGGCACCCTTTAATGAAGCAATCAAACACACCATGCATGTGGATTGTACCACCATTCACTGGTCTAATTGTAGTTTGATCCCTAGCGGCTCCCATAAATAAATGAGTATAGCACATACTACTACATAATATATGGAGTATTTCTACATCAGGCTTAATAAGGCTCAAGACCTAATTCATACTCGTTCCCTTCTCCAGCTGTTGGAATTCATATTAATTCATACTCATCAGCCTTTTGTTCTTCACAGTACTTCCTCAGATCCTCTGCAAACTGCACGTCTCTCCTAAAATCCAAGATGAAATCTGGGTCCAACAATCCATCCGCGTGCACCGTTCCATAGTCTGTAATATCAATATTACACTCAAGAAGTTCTGATGAATCTGGATACACAATCTTCCTCGCAGACCCCTCTCCATAGTAGCAACGACCTGTCACCAAAATCAAAACTGATCATTATGTATCAATCACAACATAACAGCTATTCTTCAAGGTGAAATGTTTGGCAAACCCTGTCTATTTGCATTGGTTTCACTAAGCAGACAATAAAACAATGACTGTTTAACAACCGTTCTTGACACGAAAAGAAAGGTTGGTAGAGAAAGTGTATCCCCAGAACATCTTCAGATGTTAAAATATTTTACACACGTTCAGCAGCACAAGCACAGAAATGTCTTGAGTTCGGTCAGAATTGCTACATTCAAGCCGCACCAATCGGTAGCATGTCATATGCACATGATATGTATCAGGATTCAGAGGTGTGCACAGAAATTTCGCTGGCACTTGTGTATATAAGTATGAGCACATGGCCTTTTAAAAGGAATAAATGGGACCTGACATCGATGCGGATAGGTCCTTGTGTTTGTTTTCTATTCAATGTGTCTATGGCTTCTATTGCAGGAAAGACTGGAGATTGGAGATTACTATCAACTTGTACATCACCATTCCATATGATAAACAGGTGTGCAATCAGGGCAGGACTGTAAACTGGGTTGCAAATCCGAAAGAATATGCACTCGTCGATCTGGAGAAAGATACTGATATTTCAAAGAGTAAAATGCATCACAAGTCCTAAAACTATTGGGGGAGTGTCAATTTAGTCCTATAACTCCGAAACTGCAGTTTTAGGTCCTAAAACTATTGGAGGTGTGCCAGTTTAGTCCTATAACTTTGAAACTGTAGTTTTTGGTCCCAAAACTATGTAAGTTTGTTCATCTCAGGTCCTAAGCTTGCATGTCAGCATTGACCCACCGCCGTGTCGCTTGGAGATGCTTGAATTGTTGCCACGTTGACCCCATGGACCCACCAGGTTAACTTCCGCGCTGTCCCGCGGCAGTGACTATTTCCCATCTATGGCCATGCTCGTGCCCAAACGACAACATGCACAACCAGCTCTATGGCAAGGGTATCAGGGCAAGGATAATGTCATGAGAGAGAGAGAGAGAGAGAGAGAGAGAGAGGGTGGGATGTCGTCCTCCATCCCGATTGGCTCGGTGTCTCTCCGGCGGCCGCGCCCATGGAGATGGATGTCGTCCTCCATGCCGACTGGCTCGGGATCTCCCAAGCAGCCGTGCCAAAACCTCTTATCAAGGTTGCCTAGTAGCTCATGGGCACGCGAGTGGAGGGCGTGCACGCTGCGACGTTGAAGCATATGAACCACATTTGGGGAAGTAAACACGTATAAACTGCTCTTTTAAAAAAAATGCACCATGTACGTTGGCCATGCAAGCTCAGGACCTGGGATGAACAAACTTGCATAGTTTTGGGACCCAAAACTGCAGTTTCAAAGTTATAGGACTAAATTGACACATCCTCCAACAGTTTGGGACCAAAAACTGATGTTTTGAAGTTATAGGACTAAACTGACACGCCTCCAATAGTTTTAGGACCCAAAGCTGCAGTATCAAAGCTATAGGACTAAACTGACACATCACCAATAGTTTCAGGACTTATGATGCCTTTTACTCTATTTCAAACAGGGCAGCTAGAGGTGTGCTGGAGCCAATGTGGTGGGCTAGGAGAAGCCTGCTGCAGAAGACAGCAAGAGGAGGAGATGCCTGGAGCGGACATGGGAGAGGAGGCGATGCTTGCTGGTGGACAAGGGGCCAGAATGGGGAGAAGAACCTGAATCAAACAATTGCAGGGCCATCGTGTTTGCCAAAATAAAAGACCACCCAATGGAATCCTCAGTTTAATCAAATTAAGTATCACGGTTGCCTTCTTGATGTATCTGAATGACCATAAACTAATTATTCCAAATGAACGCTGATCTTAACCTATTACCCTGATGGCTGGTCCACAAGTATGTCGAAAATGGGTGTATGCATAGCCGTTATGTTAGGTTGATGTATCATCTTATATATAGAAAATGGCGTACCCATTAAAATGCAAGGAACAGAATGCTGAAAAGTGAAAAGGCAGTGAATGTGCATGCAAAACATAACTGAAGTGACCATAAAAGAAAGGTGGATGGAGCTCATTCAGACATGAAGTGGACATCAGTGATTAGTCAGGATGAAGGCGGACGCAGACATCCACGAGCCCACGTCGCCCGCGCCGCAAAAAACACCCAAACAGCCTTGCGGATGAGCCGCAAAAATGAAGCGGACTTGTCCTGCCTAGCCTGCTTGGCCTGCATAGCCTGCTAACGGGAGGAAATCCCAACGAAGCAACAATGCAAGCCAGCCGATAGGGCACACCGCCGTTCGCCACAGCCAGGCCGGCGTCCCGCTCGTCTCCGCATGCGCTCTCCGCCGGCGCCAACCCTGCTCCCTGCTCGTCCCCGCCCGTTGAGCAAGATGTCCGGTGCTGCGGTGGACGAGCACAAGAAGTCGGCGGAGGAGGACAAGAATCCGACGAGAGATGATGAGAAGGTACAACTCTGATCCTCTCTCCCACCTATGCTTAGTGTGATTTACTATCAGTATGCTCTGATTCAATGTGATGTGCTCAGTTCTTTCCAAATAGTGTTGATTCTTCAATGAAGCCACTAGAGTACTTTGATAACATAAATAAGAAATAGCCTCTCTCTTAGAAAAAATAGGATAAAATCCCTAATAGAAGGCTGGAACTTAGAAGGCTGTCAATTCCTACTGTCAGTAATTGCGGCCTTAGAACATCCACCATTCCTACTGTCAGTTTACTTAGAAGACTGGAACTTATTAATGCACTTCAGTTGCAGCTAGCAACCAAGAACCTGAGAATGGAAATAAACTGCAGATTGTTGGCACGGAATAAGGGTGAAAAAGATCGGATAATTTCCGTCTGAATCCGGTTTCGAATCCAGATTTACAGGATATGGGACAAGGATTTACCTATCCGGTCGGATACGGAACCGGATATCGGATACCAAAACCGAATTCGGAATAGGATATGCTACACAATTACACACGATCAACACATGTCACTATACAGCTCGAGTCTAAGCCTGTAATGGAAGTATGGAACCCATTTGTTTTGGAATCACTTGCGTGTGAGGCATCATCTTCAAGTGCAACGATAATTCAACAAGTGTAGGCCATTGGCTATATATGGCCGGCGGAGGACCAGGACTAAATTTATGTTTTGTTTTGGAATGGCTAGATGGAACTGTTAGCTGTATTAATGCTTTGATGTATCATTTGTTGCTGTTTTTGTCCGATTATTTTTTTCCGCTTCCAGTCCGCCGCCGCTCCATAACCATACCGTGTCTGTTTCCGCTATTATCCGGCGTATTCCATATTCGTTTCCGTAACTGCATCGCTTCTGAATCCAAAGAAAAATGTGGAATAGGATACGGTATGGGCATTATCTGTCCAAATCCAAACGGTTTCACCCTTAGCTCAGATTAATAAACTGCAGCGCACTTCAATAAACTGACTGCATATTGAGCACTCTCTTATTAGTATTAAGCTGCAGCACACTTTAATAGACTGACTGTACATGTGGTTTCTTACGTTAATAAGCCGCAAAACACTCAGATTGATGGCTCATTACTGTCAAGTTGAACATATAGTACAACTACAGCCCCTCTAAAATTGGTCCTTTATTTTTTGAGTATATACCATGTTTCATATTCGCTCAGAGTGATACGGGAGAGCTGCAGCTGCAGCAGCTGTATGGCGGAAGGTAAGGACTGTGGCAATCACATAAAGAAGGGCCAGGTCTGCTTGTCTCATGATTTTGCATCTTAGTATTTGTTCTCTCCTAGTTATGAATGTTTCTTTTTCTGCTCTAAGTCAAACTAAACCAATGTTATTCTGCTTTAGATTTCTTCTCAGGATACTCTCAAGACCAAGGAAGACAGGAAGAATGGAAAGAAAAAGAGGGAAGAACTGCAGCAGCAGCTGGACACAGTCACTGAGAAGACCCACCTGGGGATTGATGGCTTCATGCTGAGCCAGAAGAGAAGAATAATGGAAAGAAAAAGAAGAGGGAAGAGCCGCAACATCAGCTGGATGGCGCTGCTGAAAAGACCAAGCTGGGGTTGATGCAGAGCCGGAAGGCGAGGACTGCAAGACCAAGAAAAAGAGGAAGAATGAAAAGAAAAGGAAGAGGCGGGAGATTCAGCTACAAGAAGAAAGGGCAAACAGGATCAACACAGATCTAGAACAGAAGAAAATAGAAGATAAATGGGAGAGGAAAGAAAAAATGAGGGCAAAAAATGGAAAATGATAAAGGACATAAAAAAAGAAACAGTGGAGTCATGAGCTTGCCAACAACAAAAATTGTGAGATTTCCGCATAAACAGTGGCGTCTGAGTTGGCATTCAGGTGGAATGGTCATTAGCGACCATAGAACCAGGCTGAAGAGCGACAATTTGGAGGCGTTGAGTTGCCTCCAGGATTGGTTAAAATCTGCTGATTGAATCCTTCAGACCTATACCTACCACTAAAATTGACGACG
>NC_057806.1:9225783-9240327 GCF_018294505.1 Triticum aestivum | reverse complement strand
TCAACTTGTACATCACCATTCCATATGATAAACAGGTGTGCAATCAGGGCAGGACTGTAAACTGGGTTGCAAATCCGAAAGAATATGCACTCGTCGATCTGGAGAAAGATACTGATATTTCAAAGAGTAAAATGCATCACAAGTCCTAAAACTATTGGGGGAGTGTCAATTTAGTCCTATAACTCCGAAACTGCAGTTTTAGGTCCTAAAACTATTGGAGGTGTGCCAGTTTAGTCCTATAACTTTGAAACTGTAGTTTTTGGTCCCAAAACTATGTAAGTTTGTTCATCTCAGGTCCTAAGCTTGCATGTCAGCATTGACCCACCGCCGTGTCGCTTGGAGATGCTTGAATTGTTGCCACGTTGACCCCATGGACCCACCAGGTTAACTTCCGCGCTGTCCCGCGGCAGTGACTATTTCCCATCTATGGCCATGCTCGTGCCCAAACGACAACATGCACAACCAGCTCTATGGCAAGGGTATCAGGGCAAGGATAATGTCATGAGAGAGAGAGAGAGAGAGAGAGAGAGAGAGGGTGGGATGTCGTCCTCCATCCCGATTGGCTCGGTGTCTCTCCGGCGGCCGCGCCCATGGAGATGGATGTCGTCCTCCATGCCGACCGGCTCGGGATCTCCCAAGCAGCCGTGCCAAAACCTCTTAGCAAGGTTGCCTAGTAGCTCATGGGCACACGAGTGGAGGGCGTGCACACTGCGACGTTGAAGCATATGAACTACACTTGGGGAAGTAAACACGTATAAACTGCTCTTTTAAAAAAAATGCACCATGGACGTTGGCCATGCAAGCTCAGGACCTGGGATGAACAAACTTGCATAGTTTTGGGACCCAAAACTGCAGTTTCAAAGTTATAGGACTAAATTGACACATCCTCCAACAGTTTGGGACCAAAAACAGATGTTTTGAAGTTATAGGACTAAACTGACACGCCTCCAATGGTTTTAGGACCCAAAGCTGCAGTATCAAAGTTATAGGACTAAACTGACACATCACCAATAGTTTCAAGACTTATGATGCCTTTTACTCTATTTCAAACAGGGCAGCTAGAGGTGTGCTGGAGCCAATGTGGTGGGCTAGGAGAAGCCTGCTGCAGAAGACATCAAGAGGAGGAGATGCCTGGAGCGGACATGGGAGAGGAGGCGATGCTTGCTGGTGGACAAGGGGCCAGAATGGGGAGAAGAACCTGAATCAAACAATTGCAGGGCCATCGTGTTTGCCAAAATAAAAGACCACCCAATGGAATCCTCAGTTTAATCAAATTAAGTATCACGGTTGCCTTCTTGATGTATCTGAATGACCATAAACTAATTATTCCAAATGAACGCTGATCTTAACCTATTACCCTGATGGCTGGTCCACAAGTATGTCGAAAATGGGTGTATGCATAGCCGTTATGTTAGGTTGATGTATCATCTTATATATAGAAAATGGCGTACCCATTAAAATGCAAGGAACAGAATGCTGAAAAGTGAAAAGGCAGTGAATGTGCATGCAAAACATAACTGAAGTGACCATAAAAGAAAGGTGGATGGAGCTCATTCAGACATGAAGTGGACATCAGTGATTAGTCAGGATGAAGGCGGACGCAGACATCCACGAGCCCACGTCGCCCGCGCCGCAAAAAACACCCAAACAGCCTTGCGAATGAGCCGCAAAAATGAAGCGGACTTGTCCTGCCTAGCCTGCTTGGCCTGCATAGCCTGCTAACGGGAGGAAATCCCAACGAAGCAACAATGCAAGCCAGCCGATAGGGCACACCGCCGTTCGCCACAGCCAGGCCGGCGTCCCGCTCGTCTCCGCATGCGCTCTCCGCCGGCGCCAACCCTGCTCCCTGCTCGTCCCCGCCCGTTGAGCAAGATGTCCGGTGCTGCGGTGGACGAGCACAAGAAGTCGGCGGAGGAGGACAAGAATCCGACGAGAGATGATGAGAAGGTACAGCTCTGATCCTCTCTCCCACCTATGCTTAGTGTGATTTACTATCAGTATGCTCTGATTCAATGTGATGTGCTCAGTTCTTTCCAAATAGTGTTGATTCTTCAATGAAGCCACTAGAGTACTTTGATAACATAAATAAGAAATAGCCTCTCTCTTAGAAAAAATAGGATAAAATCCCTACTAGAAGGCTGGAACTTAGAAGGCTGTCAATTCCTACTGTCAGTAATTGCGGCCTTAGAACATCCACCATTCCTACTGTCAGTTTACTTAGAAGACTGGAACTTATTAATGCACTTCAGTTGCAGCTAGCAACCAAGAACCTGAGAATGGAAATAAACTGCAGATTGTTGGCACGGAATAAGGGTGAAAAAGATCGGATAATTTCCGTCTGAATCCGGTTTCGAATCCAGATTTACAGGATATGGGACAAGGATTTACCTATCCGGTCGGATACGGAACCGGATATCGAATACCAAAACCGAATTCGGAATAGGATATGCTACACAATTACACACGATCAACACATGTCACTATACAGCTCGAGTCTAAGCCTGTAATGGAAGTATGGAACCCATTTGTTTTGGAATCACTTGCGTGTGAGGCATCATCTTCAAGTGCAACGATAATTCAGCAAGTGTAGGCCATTGGCTATATATGGCCGGCGGAGGACCAGGACTAAATTTATGTTTTGTTTTGGAATGGCTAGATGGAACTGTTAGCTGTATTAATGCTTTGATGTATCATTTGTTGCTGTTTTTGTCCGATTATTTTTTTCCGCTTCCAGTCCGCCGCCGCTCCATAACCATACCGTGTCTGTTTCCGCTATTATCCGGCGTATTCCATATTCATTTCCGTAACTGCACCGCTTCTGAATCCAAAGAAAAATGTGGAATAGGATACGGTATGGGCATTATCTGTCCAAATCCAAACGGTTTCACCCTTAGCTCAGATTAATAAACTGCAGCGCACTTCAATAAACTGACTGCATATTGAGCACTCTCTTATTAGTATTAAGCTGCAGCACACTTTAATAGACTGACTGTACATGTGGTTTCTTACGTTAATAAGCCGCAAAACACTCAGATTGATGGCTCATTACTGTCAAGTTGAACATATAGTACAGCTACAGCCCCTCTAAAATTGGTCCTTTATTTTTTGAGTATATACCATGTTTCATATTCGCTCAGAGTGATACGGGAGAGCTGCAGCTGCAGCAGCTGTATGGCGGAAGGTAAGGACTGTGGCAATCACATAAAGAAGGGCCAGGTCTGCTTGTCTCATGATTTTGCATCTTAGTATTTGTTCTCTCCTAGTTATGAATGTTTCTTTTTCTGCTCTAAGTCAAACTAAACCAATGTTATTCTGCTTCAGATTTCTTCTCAGGATACTCTCAAGACCAAGGAAGACAGGAAGAATGGAAAGAAAAAGAGGGAAGAACTGCAGCAGCAGCTGGACACAGTCACTGAGAAGACCCACCTGGGGATTGATGGCTTCATGCTGAGCCAGAAGAGAAGAATAATGGAAAGAAAAAGAAGAGGGAAGAGCCGCAACATCAGCTGGATGGCGCTGCTGAAAAGACCAAGCTGGGGTTGATGCAGAGCCGGAAGGCGAGGACTGCAAGACCAAGAAAAAGAGGAAGAATGAAAAGAAAAGGAAGAGGCGGGAGATTCAGCTACAAGAAGAAAGGGCAAACAGGATCAACACAGATCTAGAACAGAAGAAAATAGAAGATAAATGGGAGAGGAAAGAAAAAATGAGGGCAAAAAATGGAAAATGATAAAGGACATAAAAAAAGAAACTGTGGAGTCATGAGCTTGCCAACAACAAAAATTGTGAGATTTCTGCATAAACAGTGGCGTCTGAGTTGGCATTCAGGTGGAATGGTCATTAGCGACCATAGAACCAGGCTGAAGAGCGACAATTTGGAGGCGTTGAGTTGCCTCCAGGATTGGTTAAAATCTGCTGATTGAATCCTTCAGACCTATACCTACCACTAAAATTGACGACGGAGATTGCTTGATAAGTTGACAATAAGCAAGTCTCCATTCCTGCACATTGTGACATTTACTTTCTTAAGGAATGCTTTTTGTCTCACATGCCTACAAACAACCTAGCAGCTGTTCTACCAAGCAAGCAAATGCAACGAAGGAAACACCATCTCTTCTTTGTCACAGTCGAAGGGGAGTGCATGGTCGTTAGGGCATCATTACACAACTGCCTGCGGTACGTTTTTCCTACACAACTGCCTCTGTAGCAAACATTCTCAGATGTGAATACAGACGCGGCAGGGGCAGAAGATGACGACGATGCACTGCTAATATTAAACTCGGTATGGGTAAGCTGATTTTCATACTAAAGAAGCATTCTTGCGGCTGTAACAAGTAACACTACCTGAGACAGTACGTGTTTATTCTTGTCACATTCTAAATTCTGAAGAGACCTACTACTATGCACATAGACGTATGTGTACTTGATAGTTTTATATACTGCAAGAGTTGTTTGTATATACTGTAGTTTATGTACTTTACATGATACATGGTTTCCTTTTTACCGGAATGGTTTATACAACAACTTTAGATTAAAACTTTCACATGATCTGCTGTGTGCAGAATCAAGAAGCAGAGAGGAAGATCTGTCAAGAAAAGAGGATGCCACAATGAAGTTGGTACTGTACTTTAGCTAATCAGAATTATGATGTATGCTTATTATGCTGAAATATTGAAGTTGGTACTATACTTTAGCTAATCAGAACTCCTGAAGGGGCATGAGACTCTTTTGTATTACCATTACTCTGAATTGTTGGAAGGAACCTGAACCTTAGTTGGCAAGAAATTCCCTTTTATTTTTGCAGCTAATAGGCAAGGAATTCAGACAGGAGTAGTAGTACTATTTAGTTGTCAGATGTGTGATGAACATGATTAGCAAAATATATGCAAACAAGTGGTGAAGTACAGTCTGAAGAAGTTGACAAGTGTATGCATCAATCTAATTCTAAAAATATTCTTTTTAAAAGGAAGACAAGGCTCGTGTCATGTGCTTATTATGCTAAAATGTACTTTGGTCTTTGGCTATTAACCTGTACAAGCTATGCATGTTTACATTATCTGAAAGCCCTAGTTCAGTACAAGAGCCAGCATGTTTACATGAGCTAGCAACATATTTCTAAGTCTGGGCGTCCAACAGCAGTGTCCGCATAGCACCAGCAGCCAGTATGAAAAGCTGGCGTGAACCAGCCTGAGTGCATGTACAACAATCAGTGGTACGAAAAGCAGCAGCTGCATCTGTCTGCTGGACAATAGCAGGCAGACGCGGCTGATACTAATCCTGCGATTAGCTAATGCCGAACATTGTGGACAGGCCGCAGGCATGTCCAATTGCATCCT
Organism: Triticum aestivum; assembly: GCF_018294505.1. Classification (NCBI taxonomy): domain Eukaryota; kingdom Viridiplantae; phylum Streptophyta; class Magnoliopsida; order Poales; family Poaceae; genus Triticum; species Triticum aestivum. The sequence continues at coordinate 9,234,994 of NC_057806.1, read as the reverse complement.
GAGTGATAAGTGCTGCATAGGTAGACAGACATACTCTAGGGTCAATGATTCAAGTAGGTAAAATACCAGAACCTGACCATAGTGCACAATCTAGACGATGGTGTGAAGTGAAATGTGACACATCCCAGGGTTTATGCAAAATATGACAACCAAAGTGACCAGAGAAGGTTGAGTGGAAGGTGGTGATAGAGAGGCATGTTCATAGGGTAAATAAGAAGCTGGATTTCTTTGTGAATGAGCTGGTGGCTGAGCACCTGACACCTATGAATGCCCTGCTGGTGCCTGAGCACTTGCACTGATGGATGGCCTGTTGGTGGCATTGCAGAAGGGCATACTGAAGATCTACTACGCTTTCACTAATTCAAAGAAACTATACTTTCAGGCAAGAGTTTCTAATGTTTGCAGTGGATGTTTTGCCCATATGTTTGTCTATACCAGTTCATATAATTGATACATCATGATTCGTTCCAGTCGGCCCCATGATTAATGATTTCTCATTCAGACTGTGTTTGCCAAAATAAATAAATAAAACACTCAATGGACTCTACAATTTAATCAAATCAAGTGCCGTGGTTGCCTTCTTGAGGTATATTCACAGGACAATGCAAACCATGCTTGGAAAACTCAGTTTTTTGACTGAAAATCTGAATGACCATAACTCTGTTTTTGAGTCGCCGACTAATCGCCTATTAGTCGCCGACTAATCGCCGAGTCGTCGCCGCGTGGCTGGCTCGCGCAGGCGACTTGACTCAGGGAGCGAGTCGCGCGACTCGCGTGGCTCGCCGGCGACTTGGTGCGATCAGTCGCGCGACTCGCTGGCTTGCTGGCTTGAGTGGCTTGCTGCTGATGTATATGTGGGGACTGGGGAAGGAGGAGGACTGAAGGAAAGAGAGCGCAGGGTGGGCTCTATATGTGCCCTGCTTAGATGTAGTATATGAAAGAGAGCGCAGGGTGGGCTCTATATGTGCTCTGCTTAGATGTAGTATATTTTCTCTGCTGTATATGTGCTCTGCTGCTGCTGTATATCTATGTTCTCTGCTGCTCTATGTACTGTTGTGCCATGGCGACTTGGGGTGACTAATCAAGCCAAGTCGCTGACTCAAGCCAGCAAGCCACTAGCCGCAGCCTCGGCGACTTGGCTTGACTCGGCGACTCAAAAACCTTGGACCATAAACTAGTTATTCCAAATAAACACTGGTCTCTCATGGCCGATTCACAAGCATGTCGAAAATGGGTGTATACATAGCCGTTAAGTTGTTGTATCATCTCAATCTCATATATGAAAAATGGCGTAGAATTAAAATGCGAGGAACAGGCTGCTGAAAAGAGAAAATCCGGTGCATGCAGTGCCCTATATAAGGTCTTCTGTATGGAAGCTATAGTAGAATATTTTAATGTTTCTCTCTTTGATTGGACGAAACGACAAAGCATCGTAAGATTGAAAAGACGAATGGGCCTTAATGGAAATCAAAAGGCTTTTCGATGAAACATAAAATTAAAAATCCTTTCGTTAATGTTTCAAACCTACATGGCTGCTCATGCTAACTGGAAGGAGTGGGGACTTACCAGTAGATGTCAGGGGTAGAGGGCAGCAGAAATTTGGTTTTGGCGGGTCAGGAAATGACTCATTTATTTCGGCAAAGAAGAGTTGGTTATCAGATTCAGAAGCAGCCACAAAATTAACATGATAGGAAAGCCTGTCTAGGGATCTGGGAGCCGCCACCAAACCACAGATAACACTTGGCTCATATTTTGGTTCCAAAAACAAGAAACAGCAAAGGTCAAATGAGGCACCTGAAAGAGATATGTTAAGAATGTAGTATGTACCCAAGAAAGAAACAATGGACACAAACAAAGCCATGTACCAGAGGATGCTCAAAGGCATATTTCTTCAGCACTTGCGCAAGCTCAGCGCGGATGAATAACTTCATCTCGTTATAACATGACCTCTTTTGTAGCAGAGTCTCCTTAGCCTCGTTGCACAGTTCAGCCGCATTGGAAGATACGGGAGCCACCAACAGCAGTGCACTTTGTTTGAGAGTGGATATTATTTCCCCAAGAGACTCAAAGGAGATCCTGCCATCGGCGCTAGTGGCCAGCAAGAGCCGCAGGTCAATGAGCCTGTCAGGCGCCAGGGAAGCGAAGAATGATCCCAGCTCAGCATGTTGTGGGTGTCGAGCGGCTTCGGCTGCGTCAGTAAACTGCAGCGAGGTGTGCGTCTCCTGGGACAGGTCACAGCGTTTGCAGGAGAGGTGCTCCATCGCCCGCTGCGTCGAGCATTGGGACTCGGAGCTTGCTCGGACGAGGGCAGTGAGGCCTTCCAAGGAACGGACCTCCACACGAAGCATAGAGAGGGTGTCGAGGATGTCATACACCTCTACTTTGTAGTCAGCTGACGATGGGAGCGGGCGCAGTATGTGGTGGCAAATGGAGTTGATGATGATGTTGGAGACAGGGTCCATGGGGCCATAGCAGTGGCCAGCGAATAGGATGTGGGGGATGAGGTGGAGCCACATAGAGGGCAGCATGGCGAAGACTTTGAGATAGAAGCCGTGGATCATGTCGTGGAGCCTCATCCTGAGAGACCCAGTGTATTCGCAGGCATCGCCAGAACAGATCATGACCGCAGAGCCGAAGTGTGCTTTGGCGGTTTTCACGACCTTCTGCAAACAGGATGAGATCATGGATCTGTCCTCGTGAGGAGACCGCAGGGCCGCGAAGTGGTCTCCATGACGCTCGACATTGATGGTGAACATTTTGAAGCCATCGGAGCTTGTGGTGTTGGAAATGTCTAGTCTCCCTTCATCGGCCTTGAGGTCCCGGCAGTAGACAAGTAGCTCTCTTCCGCTTGGCCGCAAGCTGAACTGAAGATCCAAGGGAGCACCGACCTGGTATCGCAGCAAATCCATGATGGCAATGACATCATCGACGCTGAGCTTGCGCCCTCCCTTCTCGAGCAAGGGGGCGGAGTCGCGGAGGCACTGTTTGGGCAGGGGCGACGCCTGGAGCCGCACCAGGTCATCAGGCGCAGGGTGCCGCCGCCCACAGCTTGCGGCGTACTTGAAGGCGGCTTGCGTCCTTTCAGAGGCAGGGTCGGGTGGTGAAACAGCAGCAGCGTGTAGATCGTGCTCGACCAGCTGGACTGCGAGGGCGAGATCGGCGCGTGCCCAGTGGAGGTAGCGGGTGGCCTTTTCTTCGCTGAGGCATCCGAAGGAGCCAACCATGAATCTGATGAGAGCCTGGCGGGACGCCCCAGCAATAGAGTACCATGTAGCCCTGCGGGTGGACGGCCCACAGGTAACCCTGCCGGAGGATGGCAAAACCCAGCTGGTGTTCCAGCTGCTGTAGTCACTGGGTTGCACCCTGCCGGCGGCCAGCCTCTTGGACCTCCTCCTGTCGGGCTTTGCCATGTCCCCGAAGTCGCGCGGGAGGAGGGCGACGGTGTTGAGGATGATGTTGGTGACGGGGTCGAGGAGGCCGAGGCAGAGGCCGCCTTCGCGCATGGATACGGCCAACTGGTCGGCGGCTTCCACCGGCATGTCATGGACGGGCAGCCGGCCGAAAGCCTCCTCGTGCAAGTCGAGGAGGAGCTCCAGGAGATCGGCGTCCAAATTCGATTTGTCCAAGGGGGGAGCGTCGCACTCGCTGAACAAGCACGAGAACAGACCCCTGCGCTCTCCCGGATCTGACGACATCGGCTGCGATTCCTGGTGTCCGGCGGCAGCCGAGGGCCACGGCATCGGCCTCACTTTCTGCGGTTGGGCGGCGGCGGATCTAGGGTTCGGTGGCGTGGGATGACAGCACAAGACGATTGAGAGACTGCCGGTGGAGAAAGACTACAACGCAACGCGTCTGGTATGGGCACATAGGACACAACGCGTCTCGTATGAGCCAGAATCTTCTTTTCTTCTTTTCTTTTTTTCTTTTTTCTATATCTATATTTATCTATCTATCTACTTTTTTAGGGTAATATCTATCTACTCTGTTTCTAAATATAGGGTGTATAGTTTTTGACATGAAAATTAAAAAACATATGTGGACGGAAAATTTCACAAGTTTTGGACGAGATTATACCTGACTAGTTAACATGAGAAAATAGAGAAGCTTGCCTTATATAAGGAAATGTTATCAAATCCCTAAAAAAACTATCTAAACGAGTGGTGAAACGCAATACACCTTATATTTCGGATTTTTTCTCAAAAATATATACACCTTATATCAAGGAACGAAAGGAGTATTAAACAAGCAAACATTTTCTTTTCTAACTGCACCCCGCTCAGTGTACACATAATAATCCGGAGTAATTAGAGCCACATGATCGAATCCACTCATTTAGGTCTAACCATAAAGAAAACAATAATCCTCATTAAAAATGCGTTTATCAATTTTAAAGGGCGGACGAAAACTCTGCCATCCGCTTGCCCGCATCAGTTTAGGTACGAGGAAAAATGGCACAATATACGGAAACAACAGGACCGGGGCGGCGGCACATCTTGGGGAATCAGGGAGGAGAAGGATAGGCTTGGCGGCGGCTGAGGAGGTGCTCGTCGACGCGCAGGGTTGGATCGGGGCGCTTCCCCGCGGGCCGCGGCTGTCCTCGCGAAGCCACCTATCCAAAAGCAACGCTGCTCCCCGCCGCCATCCGAGGCGACGCCGCCTGCCCTCCTACCCACGAGCCGCTGCCGGATGGAGGCCACAATTTCGTCGAGGTCGTTGCTGCCTTCGGCATTCGGGGTGTGTCATGGAGATCGAGGCGAGCATGAGGATTTGTGGCCACCGCCATGGTCACCGTACCCCATCGTAGGGCATGGAGCACGCCGTCGACCTATAGCTCGTGGAGATCACCGTTGCTCTGCAGGTCGTTGGGTGACCGGACCTTGCCGATGTGGCCCTCCCCGACGACCTTCTCTTCGCCCGGTTGGCTGGCATGGATCTCGCCACGGCTACCCTAAGCTTCTCTGCCTCGAGCTCGATGGTCAGCCACCATGGATCCACCAGCTGGAGGGTCACGCGACCCAGCCGTCCTCCCATGCTGCAGCGGCTAGAAGGCGACATGGCTCTTTGTACACGAAGAGTGGAGTTCAGTCAAGTACTCCCTCCATCCCATAATATAAGAACGTTTTTAACACTAGCATAGTGTCAAAAACATTCTTATATTCTGGGCAGAGGGAGTATATACTTGGCCTCTACTGCTGATCCATGTACATGGAGAAGAACAGACAACCGCTCATTCATGCTTCGTTCCACTCCTTTGCGCTACATTACTGGAGGTGACATTTTCCAATCTCTCTATATTGTAACACGCCTGCTGCCTGCACAGTTAATGGATTTTCTTAAAATTTATCGCTGGTTAGTGCTTTGTTGCAATTGTTCACCCGGGATTCTTATATACTTAGCTTTGATATTCCGTTTTTTCTGGCACATAGAAATAAGAGTATTGTCCAGGTTAGGGATTCAATTGAGGAAAAAGCGAGCAAGTAAATTTTTATTGCAAGAAATACAATTTAAGCTATTGATGTTTCTTCCGTATCAGTTATTGCATTATATTAGACTGTCCATCTTCTCATTTTCATTGCCACGCTATTAAATTTTGATATGCCTTTTTTTCATTCCAAATTAAATCAACATCTATGGAATTTATATGATAACTACTTTGTTCTCTATGTTTCCGTCTACTCAGGAAAGAAGAAATGTCCGAAGAATGACCAATGCGGGTTATTACATGATTTGGATGTATGGTTAATTATACACTTACATTTTTTAGTTTGTCCCGCTCATGGACACTGCTTTATTGATCATTGACTTATGGATTTTTGCTGCATGTAGGTGCAATGTTTTTGAAAGTAAAGGTTTCAAGCATGGTTCACTTTTAACTGGCGGTAATGCTCTCGACAGTCATATCCTGATATGAGATTGCTATCTTTTAAATTTAACTTATGTTTCTTTATGATTGCCCTCTCACCCCTTTTGCATTTGGATGTCAAAACTTTGTGCGTTGTTCATTTCAGTTATGCGACTACTTTTCTTATGGATCTTAGATGAACTCAAGGGCTATTGTTTCGAACAAAGTTGGTCACTTGTTTCTTTGGAAATTATGTTGTTGCATAGTATCATACCTGCTCCAAAGGAACGAAGGTAGTATGGTAGTATAAATAAATAGGGTTGTATTATTTTTCCCTTTTATCCGCTTGATAATTACGATAGAATTATTGCATGAAGCTGTGTGCGCATACAATATGTAACCAAATTCACTAGATTCAAGCCTTGCTTCTTCACTTGGAAGCAAGTCTTCATCTTCGGAAGGGATTATCCGCGGTGCCTAGGAAATTCAAAGGACATTTTAATGGTCCGTTAACTAAACAGATGGTGATCCAGAAAAAATATATGAGGTTGATACTAGCCATAGTAAGTGCATAACAAGCCTACATGTTGTCTACATTTTTGCAGATCTCGCTATCCTTGTTTAACTCAATGGAATCAGATAATTTTGTTGTGTTCCCTAACAAGTCCTTGTAGATGTGCAGCTTCCCCCTCTGATCATCTCCTTAGGGTCTCTCTTTAATCCTAGAGCCAGGCAACAAGAATGGTTGGTTTTAAGTACAACATGTATCTATTTATTCATTATTGATTTATTGTTTTCGGGGAATTGTTTTGCCCCTGACCATATCATTGTTACTTTGCCTGCATTAGATCATGAGTATGACAATGATGAATTTTATGTAAGGAGCATTTACATCTATGCCCCTTAACTCGAACCCACTACTCACTTTTGCCCCTAATTTTTAGGTATGCTCAGTTTTGCCCCTCCGCCGTTAGTTTCACTTATATAAATGACCTTCTATGCCGTTACCGTCAGGTTAAAGAGCTTTGACCGTCCTGAAAAAATAGCAAAAAAAGACAAAAAAATTAAAACTTTGTGGGATCGAAGATACTCATGTCTGCAAGCTGTGTATAAATTTTCATGCCGTTCGGACACCATGGGAGCTCGTGGCAAAGGAAAACATAATGTTTGTACGCATGTGAACAGTAAATTCGAAAAAATAGAAAAATAATAAAAGATATGAAATTTTGTGGGACTGAAGATACTCAGGTGCAAGATGTGTGCTCATTTTTGTTGTGTTTGGACATCGTAGGAGCTCGTGGAGAAAAAAAACAAAATTTAGCTAAAAAATACTTTGTAAAAATGCACTATTTTTTTCTCTAGAGCGCCTCATCCGCTCATTTGATCACCAAAACTTGCAAGCACCTTGTGCACTCAAGCCTCTTTGAAGCCAAAAAAAATCATTTTTTTATTTTGTTGCTACTTTTTGAATTTACTGTTCATAGGCATAAATTAATTTTGTTTTCCTTTGCCACGAGCTCCCGGAGTGTCCAACCAACACAAAAACTTGCACGCGCCTTGCGGACATGACTATCATTGATCCTACAAAACTTCTGATTTTTTTGGTTTTTTTGCTATTTTTTCTGAATGGTCAAAATCCTTTGACATGACGCAAAAGATTTGTCATTTTCATTGATTAAGAAGAAGAGAGTTGACCGGTTAATTAGATGAAAAGCAAAAACCTAGATACAAACCCCACACGGGGCACACGCGAACGACTTGGCCACAACAACACCAAACAGTCGACCACAACGTCGAGGACATGGCAGCTCCGATTTTGCTGACGAGCATCACAGGAGAAAGTTGCAAGCCTCGCACCGACCTAGTCTAGCGCAACATCCGGAGAGCACCGTCCGCTGAAAACTGCCCTCATGGAGTCATCATTGCCGCAGTGGCCTCGCCTTCCGCAGCCCCGACTTCTCTGTCACAACTAGAAACCAGCATGGGCACACCCATAAGCGCGCCCGACTATCGACAGTAGAAGGACAAGCTGCGACTCGGATCTGCTCGCCACCATCGTCGTTGCCACACGCGTCGCAACGCCACACCAACCTCACCGCCGGTCAGGCACCTGCCGACCGCGATGCCGTGCACGTCCAGCCCGTAGGAAGCACAAATGGGACCAAGATCTTCTAGACGGTGCCCCAAAGAAGGAATACGACATTAGAGACGACGTCGCCGCCTGATCCAACCAGGAACTTGACTTTCGCCCCGAGATCTTGACCCGAGAGTTGAGGATGCGCAAATCACCACGACGGCGCCTCCAAGGAAGAATGCGACGCCCACGGGCGTCGCCGCTGCCGGCCAGCAAGCACGGCCCAAGCTTTCGCCCGAATCAATAGCACCATCACTCTCGCGCGTCCGACCAACGCCAACCCGCACACCCTTGCACAACAACCACGCCATCGCCACGCAGAGACCACCACCACGCCTCGCCGACGAGACAGAAGAGACGAGCCTCCCTCCACCAAGCACACTACGCCCGCCACGTCGCCCACACGAACTCCACGACAGCGGACACATCAACCGCCGTCCCGAGGCCGCCGCCCCGGAGTCCAACCCTCGAGCAGATCCGCATCACCCAAGGCGGCCACAAGAGTAGGGATGGGAGGGCTGCCACCCCTCACCAACCATGCCAGCCAGATCTGGAAGCCCAGCAGGCAGCCGCCACCGCAACACCTTCAGCAAAAAGACCGCCGGAGACGAATCCCACGGCCAGAGCCGGGACGCGCAACACTAAGACGAGAGGGGGGTTGTCACCACGCCCCGTCACGCCAGCCATAACTGTCGGACCGAATCCCGCACAGCCTGACGGAGCTACAACATCAATCTGGCTACCGCCACCACGAGCACGCCAAATCCAATCCACACATGCGTCGCCACCTCTGCCGCGCAGCTCCTCGTGCCACTCGGACGCCCCACGACCAGCGCCGAAATAAGTCCAGAAATAATGTGAGCACCAAGACTTGAACCCTGAGGATACCACTGTCACTCTAAGCATACAATCATAAGTTTGATTTGTTCGCTCGCGTCGAGACGGGAGGTCGTAGGTTCAAAGCACTATTGTAAAAAAATACACAGTAATGGACGCTTGAAGGGCAAAATAGGAATCGCCCGAAGCGGTCGAGATTTTTTTTTTGGAGACATTGAGCGGTCGAGAAAGTTGTGAGCGGCACACGCGCAGCCACGGCGCGGCGGGCCCAGGCCGGGCTGAGATTGCCTAGGCTGGGCCACTTTGGGCTATCGAACCATACAATAAGAACCCTAAACCAAGACGCCCCCAACCCTTCCCCGTCATCCATAAGTCACCTCGGCGGCGGCGGCGGCCGC
>NC_057806.1:8926892-8929024 GCF_018294505.1 Triticum aestivum | reverse complement strand
AGGACGGGGCGGGCGCGGTCGGCGCCCGCCCAGTGGAGGTAGCGGGTGGCCTGTTCTTCGGTGATGCATCCGAAGTAGCTCGTCATCAACCTGACGAGAGCCTGGCAGGACGCCTGAGCAACTCTGCGCCAGGTAACCCTGCGGACGACAAGCTATCCTTGGGCTGCCCCATGCCGGCGAGCCTCTTGGACCTCCTGATCCTCTTGGCGGGCGGCTCCTCCTTTGGCCGGAAGTCGTCGCGCGGGAGGAGGGCGAGGGTGCCGAGGATGATGTTGGAGACGGGGTCCAGGAGGCCGAGGGACAGGCTGCCGTCGCGCATGGTTTCGTATAGTTGATCCGCGACGGCGTCCGACATGTCTTGGACGGGCAGCCGGTCGAACGCCTCCTCGTAGAAGTCGGGGATGAGGTCGAGGAGGTCGGCCTTGAAGTTGAAGTTAGGGGGGCCGTCGCACTCACCGGGCGGCCTTGAAGTTGAAGTTATGGGGTTCGTCGCGCTCGCCGCTGTACAGGCAGGAGAAGAGACCCCTGCGGCTGGACCTTGTTGGGCGGCATGATGCGACTGCGATTGATGCGGCGATTCGGCCGGGTCGGCCGGATATATATAGGGCTCAGGGTGGCCCGTTTGGGATCGATAACACTGCCGTTCCGATCCGGATTTAGCTCGGTCCGACCGAACGGACCGAGAACTGCCGCCGGCGCAGGCGCTGGTTTCCTCTTCAAGAGATAGAAGAAGAGTAGAGGAAGTGGCACCAGCTCGTGGACGATGCTCGGCTCCTTCGCGTCGCCGTCCATGTCCACGGCAAGACGTAGAAGAAGAGGAATCGCACGGGGATAGTGGCCGCCTGTGTCCATCATTTCATGGGCAGTTATACCAAACTAAAACCAGTTAAGGCTAATTGCGTGGAATTTATCCCTGCATGGCCGCATATCTCTCTTGCTTTTTCTTCCTCGCATGCAGGTTAAGTAATGGAAAGAAGATAGAATAAGGGTCTGTCTAGGATACATCTAGATGTGACATAGTTATGTCACATCTAAGTTGATGTTCACTCTGTTTGTGGTCTATTTTTTCCTAGTTTTTTTTGTTTCTTGTTGCTACATTATATTCTTGTGGGAGCTTAGATGTGATATTCTTAAATAACATCTAGATGTGAATTTGACAAACTGATAGAATAATTGCGGGAACAATATTGGAATGAGAGCGCTTTTATTCTTTTTCTGGCGCGTGTAAATTGCTCTGTTGTAACGGCAAGAAAGTGTTTCCTTAGAAGAGGACTCGAACTGTTTTTCTTCCTTTTATTCTGTTGGAAGTGGAACCGCGAGAAAGTGTTTTCCTAGAAGACATATTTTAGTGTGTTTGTTAATTCGTTTACTACTCCCTTTGTCCCATAATATAAAAACGTTTTTGACACTAGTGTAGTGTAAAAACGTTCTTATATTATGGGACGCAGGGAGTAGTTCGTATGTAGTCTATATTAAAATAGTTCATCCATTTTAGTCAGTATATAGTTCATATTAAAATATACAAAACATCTTATATTTGTAAACGGACGAAAGTACTTCTTATGAAGATTGCAAGCTAACCTCTTTATCCAAATGTGTTGCGCAAGGAAAAAACCAGATAGAAAGTAAAAAAGAAAAAGGAAAAACCAGATAAAATCGATGACACTGAGGAAAGTAACAAAGAAAACCGAAAAAGAGAAAGAAGTAAAAGGACAAAAAAGAGAAAAAAACGAAAAAAACCTGATGCAAAATAGTGAATGTCCCGATAATAAAACCACAGGAGAAAAAACTCATGTGCAGTACAATATTGCGCAACTCCAGAGATCTTCAAAGCACGACGGTCCCCCGGGATATAGACCACTCGGTAACACCCAAGGTAAGGACGGACTTGGCCTCCTCTGCGGCACAAGTTGGCTTCTGTTTCCAAGGCCAAATACCGTCTGTGGATTTGGTTCTAAAGCTAAAAATTAAAAAACTCCTCTCCAAGACACTAGCACCATAAACCAAGCGTTACTACAATACATTAAACCGAGCGTAACCACATTGGTGTCTGGGCACGACGAACTTTGGCAACGGTGCATACTCAGGGAGAACACTTTTATCTTGAAATTTAGTGAGAGATCATCTTATAA
>NC_057806.1:8588272-8589712 GCF_018294505.1 Triticum aestivum | reverse complement strand
GCGGGGGCGGCGCGAGATGGCGACGACGGGCGGCGGGGGCGGCGACGATGACGTACGGCACGCGGCGGGGATGGCGACGACGGGCGGCGAGGGCGGCGCGCGATGGGCGACGGCGCAGCGGCGGCGGCGGCGACGATATCGGGCGATGAAGCTAGTTGGATAGAAGACGGGCAGCGCGCGAATGAAAACTGGATTTTTCGTAAGTGCCATATATATAGGAGGGACCTTTAGTACCGGTTGGTGGCTCCAACCGATACTAAAGGCCAATTTTGGCCAGGTCAAGAGGCGGGAAGCGGACCCCTTTAGTACCGGTTGTGGCTCCAACCGGTACTAAAGGCCCCCCATTAGTACTGGTTGGAGCCACGAACCGGTACTAAAGGTGTTGCGTTGCCACCCGCGGTGCATAATGTTTAGTCCCACCTCGCCGAGCAAAGGGCAGCCGCACTGGTTTATAAAACCAGCCGCGGCTGCTCCTTCGAACTCCTCTATATAGCAGGCTTCTGGGCCTAACTATGGCACGCTGCCCTGTGAGTCTGCCGGACCTTTTGGGCCTGAATTTGCACACGCTAGGTCTGGCAGGCCCATTGGACAGCGCCCCAACATTTTTTTATAGTTTTTTCTTTTCTGCATTATTTATTTTCTTCTATTTATTTTTGAGTAATTTTTTTATAGTTTTTTCTTTTCTGCTTTATTTATTTTCTTCTATTTATTTCTGAGTAATTTTTTCTGTATTTAGTTTCTTTATGACCCTCTCTACTCTTTCGCACATGCTATGCGGGTGAAATGATGATACCATGGCAAGTTTTAACATTTTCAGAGTTTATTTTGTAGTGATTTTCAATTTCATGGTCATTTAGCTCTCTAAATAATTCGGTAAATGACTGAAAACAGCAAATGATGTCAGAACGTGTTAGAAATTGATGACGTCGCTTTGAATGCTGCATAACGAACGCAAAAGAAGTCGGGATTTCAAATAAGTATAAAAGCATTAAAGTGCCTGTGTAACAGATGAGTTCTTGTTCAAAACCCTGATACTCCGAAAGAGATTGTCCAGTTTGTACACGAAGTGCGTCCAGTTTTTGCCGTGACCCTCTCTACTCTTTCGCACATGCTATGCGGGTGAAATGATGATACCATGGCAAGTTTCAACATTTTTAGAGTTTATTTTGTAGTGATTTTTAATTTCACGGTCATTTAGCTCTCTAAACAATTTGGTAAATGACTGAAAAACAACAAATGATGTCAGAATGTGTTGGAAATTGATGACGCCGCTTTGAATGTTGCGTACTGAACGCAAAAAAAGTCGGGATTTCAAATAAGTATAAACAACATTGAAGTGTCTGTGTAACTGATGAGTTCTCGTCCGAAACCCCGATACTCCGAAAGAGATTGTCCAGTTTGTACACGAAGTGCATCCAGTTTTTGCCGTGACCCTCTCTA
>NC_057806.1:8571395-8588031 GCF_018294505.1 Triticum aestivum | reverse complement strand
TGATGTCAGAACGTGTTGGAAATTGATGACGTCGCTTTGAATGCTGCATACTGAACGCAAAAGAAATCTGGAGTTCGAATAAGTTTAAAAACATTGAAGTTCCCGTGTAACAGTTGAGTTCTCATCCGAAACCCTGATACTTCGAAAGAGATTGTCCAGTTTGTACATGAAGTGCATCCAGTTTTTGCCGTGACCCTCTCTACTCTTCTGCACGTGCTATGCGGGTGAAATGATGATACCATGCCAAATTTCAACATTTTCATAGTTCATTTTGTAGTGATTTTCAATTTCACGGTCATTTAGCTCTCTAAACAAATCGGTAAATGACTGAAAAACAGCAAATGATGTCAGAATATGTTGGAAATTGATGACGTCGCTTTGAATGCTGCATACTGAACACAAGAAGTCCGGAGTTCAAATAAGTTATTAAAAATAAAAATGAGGTGCACTGCTGATTAATTTGCTTCAAGCCTTTCGGAATAGTGTAGACTGCACTGCACATAGCTCAGTGCAATCTATGCTATTCCGAAAGGCTTGAACCTAAGCAACGTGCAGGTGAGCATTGCGCCTCTTCTTCATTGTCTTTGCACTCACGGCTTATAAACCGCTCATACTGCCTCTCTCTTGGCGAGGTGGGACTAAAAATCAGCTTACTGAGAAACTCTAGTACCGGTTCATGCCATGAACCGGTACTAAAGGTCTTAGTGGGGGCCCTAGCCTGACCACAGCCTGACACAGCCTCATTAGTACCGGTTCGTGGCATGAACCGGTACTAAAGGTTGCCCACGAACCGGTACTAATGATGTCAGCCCGCCTAGCCATTGGAACCATCACTAATGGAGACATTAGTGCCGGCTCAAATTCAAACCGGCACTAATGTGCTTCACATTTGACCCTTTTTCTACTAGTGCCAGCTACTATAAACAACTTCTCGATCCTCCGGTAGATAGCACAGTCTCCTTGAATGAGTCTGTTATTGGGATATCCCTCAGCTTAGGTCAGAGGAAAATGAGATCCTAACTGCACCTTTTACCGAGAAGGAGGTTCTAGATGCAATATCACAAATGAAACCGAACAAAGCACCGGGACCAGATGGGTTCCCTGCGGAGTTCTATAGGAAATGTTGGTATATTATTAAGGACGACCTTAAGCCTATGTTTCATGATTTCTTTAACGGGCATCTAGAATTATTTCATCTTAACTTTGGTATGATTATGTTATTGTCAAATAAACAAGGAGCGGTTCGTATCGAGCAGTTTAGGCCGATTTTTCTTCTGAACGTGAGTTTCAAAATATTCACAAAAGTTGCGACTTATAGACTGACACGGATCGCCCATTCGGTGGTGCAACCTAGTCAGACGACCTTCATGCTTGGGAGACACATCCTAAAAGGGGTGGTTGTCCTCCATGAAACGCACCATCAAATACATTCGAAGAAGCTAGATGGGTTTATCTTCAAAGTGGATTTCGAGAAGGCATACGATAAAGTTAAGTGGCCTTTTCTTCAGCAGGCAATGCGGATGAAAGGTTTTAATGAGACATGGCGGAACCAAGTGGCTTCTCTAGTCCAAAAAGGTCAGACTCATAAAGGCTTGAGACAAGGGGATTCGATGTCGCCCCTCTTATTTAATATAATGGCGGACATGTTGACCGTTCTTATTGGCGGGGCAAAGGAAAATGGCCTAGTAGATGGACTCATCCCTCATCTAGTTGATGGGGGAGTATCCATTTTACAATATGTGGACGACACTATTCTTTTCATGGAGCATGACATTGCAAAAGCTCGGAACATGGAATTAGTCTTATGTCTCTTCGAACAATTGTCGGGGCTTAAAATCAACTTTAATAAGAGTGAATTGTTCTGCTTTGGTCGGGCCAAAGAGGAGCAAGACACTTATAGACAATTATTCAGGTGTGAATTAGGTTCTTTGCCTTTAGTTATTTGGGTATACCAATTCACCATCGCAAACTTTCCAGTAAAGAGTGGAAATGCATTGAAGATCGAATTGAAAAGAAGCTTAGCTGTTGGAAGGGCAAGTTAATGTCGTACGGCGGTAGGCTGATGCTTATTAACTCATTACTTACTAGTATGCCAATGTTCCTGCTATCCTTCTTTGAGGTACCCAAGGGGGTACGGAACAGGCTAGACTTCTTTCGACCTCGATTCTTTTGGCAGTCAGATGAGGCCAAGAAGAAATATCGCCTAGCACGATGGGATATATTATGCCGACCTAAGGATCAGGGAGGGCTCGGTATTGAGAACCTGGAAATTAAGAATAAATGCCTTATGAGTAAATGGCTTTATAGGTTATCAGTAGAGAATGATGGTATGTGGGCACAGATATTACACAACAAATACTTGTAATCGAAAACTCTTGCCCAATTCACTGCGAGGCCGAACGATTCACCTTTTTGGAAGGGAATTATGAGAACGAAAGATTTGTTCTTTCGTAGGACCAAATTCCTTGTTGGCAATGGGATGACAACAAAATTTTGTGATGATACGTGGCTAGAGGAGACGCCATTAGCCACACAATATCCAAGCCTTTATAATATTATGCAACGTAAGGAAGATTATGTAGGCACAATATTACAATCGGCTCCCTTGAATATTCAGTTTAGGCGATCTTTAGTAGGGGAGCAATGGAATGCCTGTATACATTTGGTTCGGAGATGGATGGATGTTCAATTATTGGACCAACCGGACTCCGTACACTGGAAGTTGGCTCGTAACGGAGTGCTCACGGTAAAATCCTTTTATATGGACCTTATTAACTCTGTCCTAATCCCGGGATCTATTCATATATGAAAGGTTAAGGTGCCCTTACGTATTAAAATCTTTATGTGGTTTGTTCACAAGCAAGTGATACTCATTAAAGATAATTTGTTAAAGTAAAGATGGGTAGGAAGTTCACGATGTTGTTTTTGTGATCATGATGAAACAATTCAACATCTCTTCATAGATTGCCCTCTTGCAAAATTACTTTGGCGCACGATCCATATAGCCTTCAACATCGTCCCTCCAGTTAGTATTGAATCGTTATTTGGGACGTGGTTAGCTGGGGTGGAACTTTTTACTGCGGCCCGTATTCGAATTGGAATGTGTGCACTTATGTGGGCTATATGGAACTGCGGGAATGATATGATTTTTAACAGAAAACACATTTTAAACTTCTTGCATGTCATCTTCAGAGTTACGGCATGAACCCGTACGTGGTCCTTACTCACTCCTACGAACTCCAGGGGGCACTGGTTACTGGGTGCAACCAATGGGAGATGGTGGCACGGGCTATATTCAACCGGTTTGGTTGGCGATCGCATAACAGGATAGGAGTCTAGAGCCCTGGTCCTTTAATTCATAGCTGTTGTAGCCTTGCGGTTTTTTATTTTTCTTTGCTCCTTTTGCAAGCTATAATACTTTGAAGACTTTGTGATATTTTGAGACTTTCTTAGTAGTAATATGGCTGCATGCATCATTCAGATGCAGAGGCTGAAGACAAGCCTTCTTTTCCAAAAAAAACAGCTGCGAAGCTACTTCCAAACCGTGGAACAGCCATAGCTCATACCCACCCAGAATACCGTAGCAGTTGGGAAAAGGCGAAAAGAGTACAGGAGCGGGGGAAACAAAAAGTGGCTTACCTCGAACAGCAACAGACCTAGGTACTTCTGAAGAGTATACGTAGGCAATCTTGTAAGTGCAAAATAACGGTGCGATTTGCAAGGATCTGAGAATTCAAAAACTCGTATTTTGATGCGGTCAATTAATGAACTTGATTATTTTTTTTTTTGCGGGTGAATGAACTTGATTTTGTCCTGACATATTATCAGGTTAGTACTACATGAACGTACGAATGCTTAATAAACGCGAGTCATCAGCTTGCATTGACTACATCCCTAGCCTTTGTACACACCTCTTGTCATTTGGCCGTACGGTGCGTGGGATGGGCCCGGAATCCTAACAGTGGCACTTTGACGTGTAAGATGATATTCGTAAATTCCTATGATTAATACACAAAAGCTTTGCACAATTGTACTTGATGCTTACAACTCAGCTAGCTCGTGTATCATATTTGGTTTTTCATTTCCTGTCCAATATAAATTTCATGTCATCCTTAGTTTTGCAAGCTTCATCGAATCCCAAGTATTTGTTTGGGGCTTCTTCGTGATTGGCACCTTGTCGTGCGCGTGGGAGAGGGTTGTGGTGGCTGCGCGTCTGTTGCCATGTCAGTTGCTCCGGTGGTGCCATCATCTTCAAACCGTGTTTATGTGCAGGTCCTCACGTATGTGCTGGGGGTGGTGATGTGGATGCTTCCATTCCATGCTTGGTAAGCTGCATTTTTGTCGCTCTATGATATCCTAATTTGTTTTATGTTCTTCTTTTCAATTATTATATTTCTGTATCTACTCAATTTTCCATAGGATTGCTTCTGATCCCAGTGAGGCACGCCATCGCTGCTGAGAGATTCGATGAAGACAACCGAGGAGTTGCAATGGATACTGCTGAAAACATTGTGTACAAAGAAATCATCGATGCCCTGTAGTATAGAATATGTTATTCAGCACACAAAAGTGATTTTTTTTTCTCTTCCTCTCTTCCAACTTGCCTCTGGTTTACCTTATTTGGTTAATTAATTGATATTTTCATTTGTTGTGAAAAGCACTACTGTCCATGGCTTCATTCTACTCCTGTGGTCGCTCTGTTTTGGCTTTCTTCGGTAAATAAAGGTGTTCTTATTTTTTACGGCTTACCTCTTTTTTATCCTACTTCATCATTAATTGGTATCCTGATGTGTTGCAAAGAAGACTGCTCTAAATGGAATACATATTTTGGAAGATTCAGTGCAGTTGCATTTTTTTTAGGGCTCAGTGCAGTTGAATTCAAGCTGTGCAACCACCACCCTTGGTATTTTCTGTAAATGGCAACAACTATCAGAAGAAGCAAATGAGTAACCAATAACTATACAAAGATGATTATTATATAACACTAAAAAAATTCGCAAGAAAAATAACACTAAAATTGAGAACAGAGCGTAACTCAGTTGGCAAGGCATGGGAGTTCGCAGCCAGCCCACCAAGGTTCGAGTCTCGGCTTGGACGCTTGGTGTTCATGGAGTTTTCTTCTATAAAAAAAATGCCAACAGGCTAATCTAACCCGGGTTGGTCTCGTTTTATATAACACTAAAAACATTCCGTAGGTCGTTCAGCCATGTGATGTGTTTCTACGAACAAATGTTTAATACAATGTATTTCCTCAACCCTGTCTACCTACATCGCCCCTCTTCTAGGCTATCTCTACTCGAGTTTTCAAATAAAAACAACCAAAAAATTAACAACAAACTTAAGCACGGGCGTGGCCTCGGCATGCTAGTTCATTATTACTATAGACTAAATAACTAGGTTGGTTGCCTTGTACAGCAACAAGAGGATGGTAATGGTGTAGGAACTCAGGTACCAATGGATGTTTCTCATAAAGATAGCAATACCTTCATTAGCTTCATAAATTTGCTGATGGTGTTTTCATATTTCTCTATTTCATCTTTTCTGAACTGGTTTTAATATTGCCATGTTTTAAATATGTCTTTGGAGGGTCCTAATGAAACGGATAACATGTCCTTTCACTACGAGGAAAAAACCTAGCAGTAGCGCGGGTTAAATGCTTATTAGTAGCGCAGGTGGCCGCGCTACTGATACGGCGCTACAGCTAATGCTTATCAGTAGCGTGGTTTGACCGGCGCTACTGCTACTTAGGGATAGCAGCAGTGTTGGTTTGCAACAAGCGCTGCTGCTAATAAGCTGCAGCGCCCTTGAATAAAGAGCGTTGCTGCTAAAGCCATACCCTGCGCTACTGTTATTAGTTTTTGAATATATTGTTTCTGCTTCATATTTTCTGCTGCTGAATTTTGTTTAGGGCTTTATACAATAATCTCTAGCATATCATACACATACAAATGTAATCATAGCATATACATACAAATAGTCTCATCAAATCATGTCATCATCATAATCATCATCCAACACAAAGTGGTCTCTCGTCATCATCTCGAAAATAGCGATACAAGTCTCGAAAACTTGCAAATACATCGCCATCCATCTAAACAATGATATACGCGAGAAGAGCTATCACTATGAGTGAGAGCGGAACTATGCAGTACATGAGGCGGCGGTTACGAGTCCTCTCTCACGCTAGCGTGAACCTCAAGCAACTAGCTCCGGCTTCTTGTCTGCTTTTGAATCCTTTATGGTTGGCGCCCGAGACCCCATCCACTTGCGCCTGATACTCAGGCCACTCGTCGTACACTCCCGGAACCTTCCCTTTGTACACGACATACTTCGCCATCAAGAATCTAGGTACCTGTTAGAGATGCATCTTCATCAAGAGAATGTACAATCATATGCAACAAAATATACTAGAGCAACACGAAAAAGAAAGGGTTAGCAACTAGATGCAACATATAGTACGCAAACTAATTAACTAGAGGTATGCAGGTCATCGTACCCAAACTAACAAAGTAGCGTTATCAAGTTCAGTAGGGACCGTGAACATCACAAAGTTTCATCGCTACAGAAAGTATACAAGTTCAACCGACACATATCATCATCATCGGCATCGTAAATCACTAGAAGTTCCATCCTTCCATATCATCAAGGATGGACCCTAGCTTCTTGAACGGCGTGAGGTCATGACGTTGCATGCCTATGCGAGTTCGGACATCAGCTCGCGGTATAGGGTCGTGGTGGAACATCCCCTTCTCATAGACGACTTCTTTCATGGTGATCGCCGCAATGTCTCTCTGGATGCGAAAGAAGTCATCTCTAAGTTGATAATCCGCTTCTCCATGAGATTCTACTCACTTGCGGATATGGTCATCGTTTCTGCTTGTCATGCGAAGCTTTTGGTGATCCATGATGAACTCAATCATGAGATGGAGGAGGTAGAATCCATCTTTCTTGCTTGGTTTTGGGGCATGGATGCGGCAGAAGTTAGTTTTATGCGAGAAACCCAACTTCTTGTTCCTTTGTTTCCTGATCTGCAGGTGGCCACCCCTAATGATGAAGCCTTGGAGAGCATCATCTAGAATATTCATTATGTGAGTGTAGTCCTTCTTCTCGTAGTTTTTGGTAGGGTCGAAATACACGGCGTGGGAGACTCGCAGGTAAAGAATGATAAGGACGGCGCGCCCATTGCTGCGGGAAAAAACACCTCAAATTATTCTCCATATGAGCAAGATGGAATGATTGAAATGTACCAAAGGGTTGTCCGGAACTGACTTACTTTGGATGATAAGGCAGGAGGACAGTTTCCTAGTCCTTATTTTGTACCATGAAGTTTTGGAGGTACTCCCTAGCAGTTTCACGCTCAAAGTCGCCGAGACTCAAGAAGGACTCGTGCATGTAGTACGGATCCGCCACACACATTTGCGAGACTTCTTCTCTCTTCATGACGGAGCTCATATGTAGCAAAAAAAGGCGGACGATTGTAAAATCGAGCCGCCTTGTCAGAAACATCTCGAAGATATGGTCAAACCATAGGAAGAACACCTCCGTGGGCCGTGTGTTGATGTAGCACTTCCCCTCAGGCACACGAGCCACGTATGTCGGATATCCTGGACCCTTCGAGGCTAGTAGGCTTTTCTCAGTCAACAACACATGGTCGTGCAGTCTCCTGAGATCCCCTGATAGTGCCTCCAGCGGTTTAGGTGGTAGCATCGGCTCGCACGTGACATGGAACATGGCCGCACCTTTGACGGGTACACGCTCTTCAAAATCCATCGTCTAGCTGCTATGTGCTCTGGCTTGTTTGTAGGTAGCTGAGCCTATCTTCCCTAGTCTCTTCCTCTCCTTTTTCTTGGGCACACCTTCCAAACCCTTCCGTCACCCCTGCCCCATTGTTGTCGGGCTAAGCACTGTACGACCCCCGGCTGGTTGAGCATGTGTTGAGTCGGCATCTTCAGGCATGTCCTATGAGGATTTCATGAAGAGAGACTTCTTGTAATCCCTACTAGAACGTTCCTACTCGGGCAGATCATCCATATCCTCATCAGCATGCTAATAGCCCGATTCATCATATGGCTGACTCATCATATCTAAGTCACCGTCATAGGCTCCTGTATTGAGGAAACTCATTGGGTCCCCCGTCTCCTCCATCTCATCATCCATTCTTTGTTCTACGGGGCCGATTACATCATCCACTATTAGACCCCCTTCATCACGTCATCCGCCGCTCTCACCCGTCACTACAGGAGTTGGTAATTGTGTAGGCGGGGTGGTGATCTCCATACATGCTTGTTGGTGTGTGGTTATTGGTGTGCTCTCGCCGGCTCCAGACGAAGAAGATTCTTCGGCCATAGCAGCACCCAACCCTTGCAGCTTCCAATCCGCAACGGGGTCTCATCGTCCTCTCCCCCTAGCCGTACTAGAGGAGGCAAATCCTAGTGCCCCGATTTCACACTCGACAAGGTAACCCTGAAGTGCCCAGCTGACATCGGTTGGTTGTGGAACGTGAGTTCCAAGGGCTTCATTATCACCCCCTTTCCTATGTCCACCTTCTGGCCTTTGATCAAGTAGAGTACGGTGCACGGGATTTCGTCGGCCTGCAAACACATGTCTGTGGCGTAAAACATCTGAAAGGAAATGAAAGTGGAATATTCTAGATATATATGTTGGTGCGACATGTAATTACTATGAGGACGTCGAGATCAACCAAAGACGAAGGCCTGCCTAGTGCGCCAGAGACTGAGGACGGGCTGTTATGAGCGGGTGCGGGTGCTGGTGCGAGAGCAGGCCCGGTTGCGTGAGCAGGTGATGGTGCGGTGGTGTTGTTCATGGAGTTGCTCGCGACGAAACTGGGCATGGGGAAATCATGTACCGTCTTGTCTGGATTTTCCTTCGTCCAGTTGATGATAGCCCGGACCAAGTTAGTAACGAAATCATTTCTGCAGGCATTTACAACTGCATTGACTGCCTGCTGTACCAGCTCATTTTTCTCCTCGGCTATTTTTTCGCGTCCTTGGCTTCTTTTTTCTCGAACGCAAGTTTCACCTTCTCGTTGATGTCTGCCTGACTAAACTTATTTTTCTACTTCTTGGCCTCCAGGCCCTCATTGTAAAACACCTTCCACGTGGCGCCGTCTCCGGCGCCGTGCACACGTCCATATTGCGGCCGCTAGCCCAAAGGGAGTCCCTTAAGTTCGTTCAAGGCCCGGTTGAGAGGGGTGTCCCACTTGGGCCTCATCGGCGAAGTAGGGCTTTCGAATGTGTAGTCGACTTGATCAAGAGCTAAATGTAAGGTGGTAAAAGAATAATTACCAGTATTCTAATCAATCTCCTCATGATCTGGTCCATGTAAAAAACCTTCTTTTCTTTGTCCCACTTGTAGCGGGCCCTGATGAAGTCATGCTCCAAGGGGTTGGTGAACTTCGCGAAGGGGTTTGGGAGACCCGCGACTTCACGTTCCGCGTCCTCCTTAGCCCATATGGGCCTTTTACCGAGGTAGCCATGGCTTCTGAGGCGATGCTTCCCGGTGTTCCTTTGCTGAAGGCTCTTCAATTTTGCAGCCTTAGCCTTGGCTGTCTCGGTAGCGCAAGTGTCCTTGAACTTTTCGAACTCCTCTTTCGTAAGTGTCGGATTTTCCTCCGGAATCTTGGATAGGGGTTCCTCGGCCTCAATAGCTCGTTTCACCCTCCCTTTCTAGGAGGCCAAATCGTTGCCGAACATGCCCATGGTGTGATTGTTAATCTTTTTCATCTTCGGATCATCCCATGGTTGTTCTATGCTATCATCCCGGTCGGGGAACTTGAATCTCTTGTGCAACTTCGTCAGGAGCAACTGCCTCAAATGCTCTTTACTCCTCAAGTCATCGTTGTTGATGCTCGTGCATTCCCATAGGATGCATCCTACT
Source organism: Triticum aestivum (assembly GCF_018294505.1). Classification (NCBI taxonomy): domain Eukaryota; kingdom Viridiplantae; phylum Streptophyta; class Magnoliopsida; order Poales; family Poaceae; genus Triticum; species Triticum aestivum. The sequence continues at coordinate 8,578,134 of NC_057806.1, read as the reverse complement.
TGGTTCCCATAGCACTTGCAAGGTTCTTCCGGCTCTAATGGCTCAAACTTGCCAGGTGCCATCTTTGTGATCACCCATCGTCCAGTGCTGAGTTTGTTAGGTTTTCGTATCCTCTGCTTCTTCTGCTTATTCTTTTCGGTAGCGGCATCAGCGCCAATACCTTCCCCGCCGGTCTCTGTGTCGGCGCCGTCAGTGTCGATGTCGGCGTCAGTACCATCATCGAGGCCAGCCTGCAAACCTTGACTATGCTTAGCAGACAAAAAGTCAAGGTGCTATTGTTCACCCTCATAATCCATCTCGTCTGCATCTTGGTCAGAAGGCCCAGTTTCTTCGTTGTTCGACATGTTTCCTATGATTAAGTCTCCTAGTTTAATTCTAGAACTATAAAAAATGAGAAATGACATAAAAAGATATATGTTTGCCGGAATGTCATTTCCCAGCAACTCCCGGCACTCGATATGCCTACTTTCTAGCACAAGTCATGCCAAAATTCACGGAAGATTTCGGCGTGACCTTTGCTAAAAAGTGGACATATCGAGCGCTTGAAATTCACTGGAACAGAAATGAATCAACATTCCGGCAAAACATAGGCCACTCGGATCATTTACCCTGCACATAATCATCATTTTCTAAATATGACATGTCCAAATTCCAAATATGACATGTCCAAATCACATGTCCACATATCACATGTCCACTTCAAATTTGCATATAAAAGGAAGAAAATTATAGAACTTGAAGAAAAATGCAAGAAGTCATTTTTCTTCACAATATTTGAAACTAAATTCAGCCTACCTAAATTTGAAACTAAAAAATAGCAACAATTGCTTTAACTAAAAAAATTAAATAGCAACAGTTGCTTTAACTAATCTGTCCACTTCAAATTCTATTTTTTTTAAATAGCAACAATTGCTTTAACTAAAAAATTAAATAGCAATAGTTGCTTTAACTAATCTGTCCTAGGTTTCATACTAATTCTAATTAACTAACTAGCACTATAAAGTTTAAATAACAACAATTGCTTTAACTAATAAATGCAATAAACCTATATAATCAATTCAGTTATTTCTTACACTAAAAAATAGCCTATGGTTCATACTATTTCATACTAACTAGCACTAAATAGCAGAGAAGAGGGGAGGGGAAAGGCCTTACATAGGGTAGAGAGAGATGGGGTCGAGGGAGACGACGCGACACCGAGGCTAGGTGTTGTCAGGGGAGACGGCACAGCACCGAGGGCCGCCAGGGTCGGGGGAGACGGGGGCGAGCGCCGGGACTGGGCAGAAGGAAATATCCCCTAGAGGCAATAATAAAGTTGTTATTTATATTTCCTTATATCATGATAAATTTTTATTATTCATGCTAGAATTGTATTAACCGGAAACTTAGTACATGTGTGAATACATAGACAAACAAAATGTCACTAGTATGCCTCTACTTGACTAGCTCGTTGAATCAATGATGGTTATGTTTCCTAACCATAGACATGAGTTGTCATTTGATTAACGGGATCACATCATTAGAGAATGATGTGATTGACTTGACCCATCCGTTAGCTTAGCACGATGATCGTTTAGTTTCTTGCTATTGCTTTCTCCATGACTTATACATGTTCCTATGACTATGAGATCATGCAACTCCCGAATACCGGAGGAACACGTAGTGTGCTATCAAACGTCACAACGTAACTGGGTGAATATAAAGATGCTCTACAGGTGTCTTCGATAGTGTTTGTTGAGTTGGCATAGATCAAGATTAGGATTTGTCACTCCGAGTATGGGAGAGGTATCTCTGGGCCCTCTCGGTAATGCACATCACTATAAGCCTTGCAAGCAATGTGACTAATGAGTTAGTTACAGAATGAAGCATTATGGAACGAGCAAAGAGACTTGCCGGTAACGAGATTGAACTAGGTATTGAGATACCGACGATCGAATCTCGGGCGAGTAACATACCGATGACAAAGGGAACAACGTATATCGTTATGCGGTTTGACCGATAAAGATCTTCGTAGAATACGTGGGAGCCAATGTGAACATCTAGGTTCCGCTATTGGTTATTGACCGGAGTCGTATCTCGGTCATGTCTACATAGTTCTCGAACCCGTAGGGTCCGCACGCTTAAGGTTCGGTGATGATCGGTATTATGAGTTTATGTGTTTTGATGTACCGAAGGTAGTTCGGAGTCCCGGATATGATCACAGACATGATGAGGAGTCTCGAAATGGTTGAGACATAAAGATTGATATATTGGATGACTATATTCGGACACCGGATGAGTTCCGGGGGTCACCGGATAATTATCGGAGTGCCGGGGGGTTATCGGAACCGCCGGGGGAACTAATGGGCCAAATGGGCCTTAGTGGAGAGAGAGAAGGGCCGGCCAAGGCAGGGCCGCGCGCCCCTCCCCCTCTAGTCTGAATTGGACTGGGTAAGGGGGGGCGGCGCACCCCTTTCCTTCTCCTTTCTCCCTCTCCTTCCTTTCCCCTTCCTCCTCCTAGTTGGACTAGGAAAGGGGGAGTCCTACTCCTACTAGGAGGAGGAATCCTCCCCTCCTTGGCGCACCACCAAGGGCCGGCCGGCCTCCCCCCTTGCTCCTTTATATACGGGGGCAGGGGGCACCCTAGAACACACAAGTTGATCATTGATCCCTTAGCCGTGTACGGTACCCCCCCTCCACCATAATCCACCTCGGTCATATCGTCATAGTGTTTAGGTGAAGCCCTGCGCAGGTAGCTTCATCATCACCGTCATCACCTCGTCGTGCTGACGAAGCTCTCCCTCGACACTCAGCTGGATCGAGAGTTCGTGGGACATCACCGAGCCGAACGTGTGCAGATCGCGGAGGTGCCGTACTTTCGGTACTAGGATCGGTCGGATCGTGAAGACGTACAACTACATCAACCGCGTTGTCATAACGCTTCTACTTACGGTCTACGAGGGTACATGGACGACACTCTTCCCTTCTCGTTGCTATGCATCACCATGATAGATCTTGCGTGTGCATAGGAACTTTTTTCAAATTACTGTGTTCCCCAACAGGGGCGAGCGCCGTGGTCGGGGGAGAGCGCCAGGGTCGGGGGAGAGCGCAGGGGCGTGGCAAGGGCAGGGCTCCAGCAGCGACGACACGAGGGAAGAGAGAGTAGGGATTTGGGGGGAAAAGTAGAGGCGAGAAGAAGAAGATGGTGAGGATTTGGGGGGGGGGGTAAGTCGAGGTAGTAGTAGCGCATTCCGGACAAATGCGCTATAGCTAAGTTAGCTATAGTGCTTTTTTGCCAGAAAGCGCTACTGCTATTACAAGTAGCTATAGCATTTTTATTCAAAAAGCGCTACTACTACCTTGACTAGCTATATCTCTTTTTCAGAAAAGCGCTACTGTTATAACCAGTACCTAGGCACTTAAAGAATTGATCGATCTCGGCCGGACTTAAGGTGAAGCAAGAAGGGGGCCAATAATCAGAGGAGTGTCAGTGAGTTGCATCACGACCTCAGGAATCGCAATCTCTTGTTCTTCAGGCTGAGGATTTTCTGGTTCCTCTTCAGTGGCAGTCTGCGTCTTCAGATGTTCAGCAGCAGCAGTTTCTTCAGCGCTAGTGGCTGGAATTTCTTCACACACAGATGAAGTGATGTGAGTTTCTTCAGAGCCCATTTGAACAGTTTGTGCAGGTGACTGAGGTATTTGCTGCAACCGTGTGAACATTGGAGAGTTTGGATGCTGACTTTCCCAGAATTCATCACTTATTACTGGTGTGGAGCAGCCAACGTCCACATCTTCATCTTCCATTTCTTCAACGCCAGCCTCTTCAGCTGTGAACTGAGGCATAGGCGAGGAGATAACAGGTGTTGAAGGGATCGTATCCACTTCAATTTCTTCATCCAACTGCTCAGACGAAGCAGCAGAAGGAGTTTCTTCATCAGATCCGCTGGGGATCACATATTCTTCATCAAAAGGAACAAGGTCCTTCGATGGCATGGTTGAGATTGTAATAGCATCAATGGGATTAGCAAATGAACTGGTCAAAGGCTTCATCTTCTTCGGAGCTGAAGAATCTGAAGTAGCTGATGCTTTCCTTTTCTTCGCTGTTGCATGCTCTGCAGCCTTGGTTTTTTTCACATCTGATGCAGATGGAAGTATCGGAGTTGGTGTTGGCGCAGGAGGAGCAGAGGAATCTGGTTGATTTTCTTCAGGCACAACTAATGCAGTTGCCCTGATTTCTTCAGTTTCTTTAGGCGCACCACTAGTGGATGCCCTGGCAATTTCTTCAGCGGCTGGAATGCAGTCATCAGCCCTGGAACTCACATTTTCTTCAGCAGCCTGATTTTCATCAGCAGTGCTGGCATGTTCTTCAGTCGGTTGAGCAGATGCTTCAGCCTGAGGAACTTTAGGTTGCGTTGGGGCTACAACATTTGAGGTGAAGTTATCAGCGAGTCTCACAAAACGAACTTTGGCTCCAAGCCAATCAGCATGGTATGCGTCAAATTCATCACTGAGTTTCTTGATCTCAGATTGAGTAGTGACAAGTTCTTCAGTTGTTATAGAGACAACGTTTTTCTACAGATAGCACTCCTTCTTGTACTGCGCTTTCTTGATCTGCCTAGCCTTCTCAAATTTCCATTTTTCTTCTTGAATGAAGTGAGTCAGCATGTGACTTTGGCAAGGAGTCAGCTTGAAGTCAGGCATGGGAGTGTTGGGGTCCTTGTGCCAAACGTCAAATGTATTCGAGGATCAACTTAGCATCCAAAAGCAGTGGCACATTTGTTCCCTTGGCTCTAGCGGCCCTGACTTGCCTATCTCTGATGATTTCAGCAAGTTCATTATCATCAGCTTCGTCTTCTTCAGACGGCACTTGGAAGGCGACCTGCTTCTTCTGAGGACTAGGGCGAGGACCTCGTCCAGCAGTGGCCTTTGTCTTCAGTAGAGAGGGTCCCATTGAGGAATTTGGTGCAGCTGAGGAACTAGCTGAAGCTCCTGAGGCAATTGAGACGCCTGTGGTCCTTTGACACGTGGCAAGATGCACAGGTGCAGAGGACTTTGTCGGAGCGGCCGAAGACTTTGGCGGAGGAGCTGAGGACTTTTGAGGAACAGGAGCAGCATGAGGAATCTGCCATGAGGGCTTTGAGGATTCTGGCCGTGAGGGCATTGCTGAAGAACTTGGCCTTGAGGGCACTGTTGGTGAAGCACTTGGCTTGCGCGCATGCTTCTTTGACATAGCCTTCTTCGGCTTGACCGCAGAGGCCTCAGCAGAGGCAGCAGCACCAACAGAGTCTTCATTGAATTTCCTTACTGCTTCTCTGGCTTGCTTAGCCAACTTGGCTTGGCGCTTGGCCCATTCATCAGGATAGTTCTCACCACGCTTGAGGCTGGTGGGATCAGCTATTTGGCCAGGTTCCAATGGAGGTCTTGGGCATGGAGGATTGAGTGTGAATTTCTTCATGTACTTGGGAGTAACATACCTGTACTCCCTCCACTCTCTTGCCCATCTCCTCTTTATCTTCTGAATGCGCACCTTGCGCTGATTTTTGTCTTCCTCAGGAGGTGTGCAGTACCCAGCATATATATCATCAGGGATCTCAAATGTTGTGTTGACCTCAGCCCTCTTTCCTCCTTTCTGTCGCTTCTTACCGTCAGCCATTTTCTTCTGTTGAGGAATTTGAACAATTGAATTCTCTGAAGAAGTATGCAACTTTTCTTCGAGGAACGCTGCAAATGAGTTAAGTTGATGAGAACCTAGTGATTCAGCAGCTGACATGAGTACCTGTGAATAGAGTATAGTTGCGAGGAATTTGGAGAGGTCATATGCGTTCTCAGAAGGTTTTGTAAAAAGAACAAGTTTGAGGAATTTGACCAGATGAGTCTTGAAGAATTTCACTAAGCGTTCTTTGTCTTAGGTTCCAGAGATGTGTAGATAAAAAATCCACACATTTGAGGAATCTTGAAGAAAAACATAGCTTAGAGAAACGAATCAAGAACAGATGATATGTGAGGTGTTTTAGTGTGTGAAGATATGAAGAAAAACACCTTTAAAGATTTTGTAGATAATCATTTGAATCAACGAGGGCAGTAAAAGTAACTTTTAATTGCCCTGGATGAAGAACACAACAAACAGTGAGGTGGAGAGGTGAAGTTTGTCTGTGTAGATCTTCCACGCCCTAACTTGGCGGAGGAAGACGGCTACGGCGGTGGCGGAGTGAAGATTTCCGCGGCCGGCGCGAGTATGGTGGCGACGAGGTCGAGGCAGTGAAGCTCTTCCTCACCGGCGATGATGAAGTAGCGGCGGCGCTAGGGTTTGAGAAGCTCGAGCTGGAGAGAGGTCGAGCGGAGTAAAAGAAGTGAGGAAGGGGAAGAAGGGTATTTATAGCCACGGTGAAAAACTGTTCGCCCGAAGAAATTGGACGAACGTGCCCCTGGCCCTTCTCATTCGCTTGACATGTGTCACCCACGTACTGAGAGGTGGAGATCGTGTGCGATCGTGGGTGAAAGGATAAGTGTATCGTGGGATGCGGAACGGTTTGAGCGGCAAAGCCGAAAATTTAGATAAGATAGGTTTTAAAGTTCCGTTCGTAATTTCTTCAGCTGACAAGGACACAGTGAAGATTTTGAACGAGTTTCAAATATAACGCACATGAAGAATTTGTGAACAGATTGGGTTGAGTTTAGCATAGAGGGGAAGGGTCCGATCATATTCACTTAGCAGAAAAACCAACTTGAAGAATTAGCAATAAGTGAATGTTGTAGAGGA
>NC_057806.1:8559542-8571206 GCF_018294505.1 Triticum aestivum | reverse complement strand
AGCCAATGAAGAAAAACGATGGAAACAGTGAAGATATTGCAAAGTTGAAGAATATGAACAACTGAGGAATTTCAACTTTTGGTGGTGGCGTGACCCACCGTATAAGAATGATGATTTCAGACACCGCGTACAATTATCGTAGGGTTCTGAGAATCAAATTCTTCATTAATTTCTTCATACTAAGAGTGTTATTCTTCATTGATTGAGGAAAAACGTTTCTTCATGTGTTGCACATCTAAATCATCAATTTTGCATAATTGTTAGGATGAGTGTCCTTTTCAATGAACATTCGAAGATTCTAGGATATTTAGCTCACACGCAACTTGCTAAATCTCTTCTCATCCAAGGGCTTTGTGAAGATATCGGCTAGCTGTTCTTCAGTCTTCACATGCTCAATAGAAATGTTGCCCTTCAACACATGATCATGAAGAAAATGATGACGAATCTGAATGTGCTTAGTCTTCGAGTGTTGAACTGGGTTGTGAGCAATCATGATGGCACTCTCATTGTCACAGATGAGAGGCACATTCTTCATGTTGACGCCATAGTCCTTGATAGTTTGCTTCATCCATAGCAATTGAGCACAGCAAGAACCAGCGGCAATGTACTTAGCTTCAGCAGTATATAGTGATACGCAATTCTGTTTCTTCGAGGACCAACAGACCAAAGATCGTCCGAGGAAATGACATGTACCAGATGTTGACTTGCGGTCCACACGATCACCAGCATAGTCAGAGTCAGAATATCCAACGAGATCAAAAGCCGAGCCCTTGGGGTACCATAATCCAAGTGTTGGTATGTGAGCTAGATATCGAAGAATATGCTTCACAGCCTTCTGGTGTGATTCCTTCGGTGTAGCTTGAAATCGGGCACACATGCAAACACTAAGCATTATGTCTGGCCTAGATGCACATAAGTACAATAAAGAACCAATCATGGAGCGGTATACCTTATGATCGAAGTCAATACCATTTTCATCAGTGCACAGATGGCCATTTGTGGGCATAGGAATTTTGATGCCTTTGCAATCTTGCATGCCGAATTTCCTCAGTACATCCTTGAGGTATTTCTCCTGAGATATGAATATGACATTGTGTTGTTGACGAATTTGAAGACCTAAGAAGAATTTCAACTCTCCCATCATAGACATTTGATATTCTTCACTCATCATATAGGCAAATTCATCACTATAACGTTGGTCAGTACAGCCAAAGATAATATCATCAACATATATTTGGCACACAAACAATTCACCATCATAAGATTTAGTGAAAAGAGTAGGGTCGCGTGAATCAGGTTTGAAGCCTCTCTTCATGAAGAATTCCTTCAAGGTATCATACCACGCCCGAGGGGCCTACTTGAGGCCATAGAGGGCCTTGTTGAGTCTGAAGACTTTGTCAGGATTCTTTGGATCTTCAAAACCTGGGGGTTGAGCAACATATACTTCTTCCTCAAGCTTACCATTGAGGAATGCACTTTTCACATCCATTTGATATAAAGTGGTATCATGATGGTTAGCATAAGCAAGTAATATGCGAATAGCCTCAAGTCTAGCAACAGGTGCAGAAGTTTCATCGAAATCAATTGCTTCAACCTGTGTGTAGCCTTGAGCTACAAGCCGTGCCTTATTCCTCACCACAAGGCCATTTTCATCTTGCTTGTTGCGGTAGATCCACTTTGTGCCGATGATATTATGCTTGCGAGGATCTGGACGTTTGACCAGTTCCCAGACATTGTTGAGCTCGAACTGATGTAATTCTTCTTGCATGGCTTGAATCCACTCAGGTTCCAGAAATGCTTCATCTACCTTAGTGGGCTCTGTGATAGAGACAAAAGCATAGTGCCCACAAAAGTTAGATAAATGTGAAGCTTTTGAGCGTGTGAGAGGACCTGGCGCTTTGATGTCATTGATGTTCTTTTCAACTTGCACTTCTTTTGCAATGCGAGGATGAGCTGGTTGTCGTTGAGGAATTTGATCAGCATTCTCTTCAGCACCATTTTCTTCAGTGTTTTCTTCAGGTGCATTAGCTCGACGTTCTTCATGTTCTGGAATGAATTCTTCAGCAGATTCTTTAGTAGGAATGACATCCTCAGTAGCCTTGAACTTGATAGTTTCCTCAGGTGCTGGTTCATCTATCACAGTACGCAGGTGCTCTCTTTGCGAGCCATTAGTTTCATCGAACCGCACATCTACCGTTTCAACAACCTTGTGAAGAACGTTGTTGAAGACTCTGTAGGTGTGCGAGTCCTTTCCGTAACCAAGCATAAAACCTTCATGTGCTTTCGGTGCAAATTTTGAGTTGTGATGAGGATCTCTAATCCAACATTTAGCACCGAAGACTTTGAAATAACTTACATTGGGTTTCTTATCAGTGAGGAGTTCATAGGCAGTCTTCTTGAAGAATTTGTGAAGATATACTCTATTGATGATGTGGCACGCAGTATCAATTGCCTCAGTCCAGAAACGACGAGGCATTTTGTATTCATCAAGCATTGTGCGAGCCATCTCAGCAAGAGTCTTGTTCTTGCGCTCCACAACGCCGTTCTGCTGAGGAGTATAAGGAGCAGATAACTCATGAGTAATACCAAGTTCATCAAGATAGTCATCGAGACCAGAATTCTTGAACTCAGTGCCATTGTCACTTCTGATGTACTTGATCTTCACACCAAAGTTGGTTGAAGCCCTCGAGGAAAATCGTTTGAAGACTTCCTGCACTTCATGTTTGTAAGTAATAAGGTGTACCCATGTGTAACAAGAGTAATCATCAACAATAACAAAGCCATATTGAGATGCTTCATTTGAAACAGCAGAATAATGATTAGGACCGAAGAGATCCATGTGAAGCAATTCAAATGGGCGAGTAGTGGTCATAATAGTCTTCGCTGGATGCTTGGCCTTTGTCATCTTCCCAGCTTCACAGGCTCCGCATAGGTGATCCTTGAGGAATTTGACATTCTCGATGCCAATGTCATGCTTCTTCTTCGCAAGCGTGTGCAAATTCCTCATGCCTGCATGACCAAGTCGTCGATGCCAGAGCCAGCCTTCTGAAGCTTTTGCAAGTAGGCGCACGGCTAGTTGTGGTCCTGTAGAGAAATCGACAATATATAGGTCTCCTCTCCTAAAGCCTTCGAAGACTTTGGAATTGTCAGCTTCCATAACCACAACACAACGATACTTGCCAAAGACAACAACCATATCAAGATCACAAACCATTGAGACAGACATAAGGTTGTATCCTAAGGACTCGACAAGCATGACTTTGTCCATGTGTCGATCCTTTGTGATCGCAACCTTACCTAGACCCAATACCTGACTTTTGCCTTTGTCGGCAAAGATGATACGCTTCAGATGCGACGGAGATAATGGAGCATCCATCGATAGATTCTTGTCACCAGTCATGTGATTTGTACATCCACTATCGAGGACCCACTCAGTGGCTTTGGGTTGATCATCCTGCAGATGAATTAGTGCAGCTTACAAACTCATATACTTCATCAGTGAAGAATATGACATCCATTCATCAGATCAATGTCATCAAGCAACAGAACAGATAAAGCAGTATGAGGACGTGAAAAATGAAAGTTCATTTCTTCATGATTAGCTTGCGTCCTATCAGGCATACTCAGGTCTCCAGCAAATTCTTCAGACGATTCCATACGTCTGGAGACCTGACCCTGCAGAAGATATTAGTTCTTTTTCTTCACCACCCACATCTGAAGGGGTGGCAAAGAGTTCATCACTCTGCGAGCTCCATACGAGAAGGATGGCATAGAAGCCAATCCATTTCATCTCACATAAGAGGGGTTAGAGTAAGCATAAGAGTAAGCAGAGAAATTCTTCGAGGACTTATGGACATAATGATTTGATGAATAATGCACATATCCATAATCCTTAGATCTTCCCTGTGAAACAGACGGGTTAGCACGATGATGTTCATATGAGGACTTTGATCCTTTTGAGGAATATGATCCATGTGAGGAGTTTGGTCCGTATGAGGACTTGGATCCATATGAAGAATGTGGTCCATATGAAGAATTTGATCTGGGGTTCCTATTCTTCACAGGTGGCGTCATGATGACATTCACCTGAAGATTTTCAAGGCATATTTTGGGAACCCAGATTTTCTTCATAAGGGAACCGTTCCTGCAGTTAGTGCCAACATATCTAGCAAATACTTCAACATTCTGATTTTTGAATAGTTTATAGTTGGAGTCAAATGACTCATCATCAGAACGAGGAGATTCACATGCAAATCTAGATAAGTTAGATGGATCAACTGGAGGTCCCTTTACAGCAACCCATGTAGTTTTGGGGTACTGCTCAGGCTTCCAATATGTACCATCAGCATTGAGTTTCCTCTCAAAAGCAATACCCTCTTTCCTAGGGTTCCTGTTGAGGATCTGCTTTTTAAGCACATCAGAAAGAGTCTGATGCCCTTTGAGGCTTTTGTACATGCATGTCATGTATAATTCCTTTAGCCCTGCATCGTCAGTGATACTAGCGATGTCCTCAGATGAGGAATTAGTGATAGCAGAGGCATGTGAAGAATTTGAAACATTAGCAGCATTTGAACATTCAGGTTAAGAATTAGCAGATTCACGTTCAATGCACTTCAAGCATGGAGGAACAAATTCTTCCTGAGAAGCGCTAATTTATTGAGCAAGTAATGAATCGCGCTCCTTATGAAGATCTTCATAACTCACTCTTAGCTTCTCAAGGTCTTGCTTTCTTTGAAGAAATTCATAAGAAAGCTTCTCATGATCAGATAAGAGAGTGTTATGATGACCTTGAAGATTGTCAAACCTAGTCTGAAGTCTCTGAAGATTTTCAGTCAAGGCTTTAGTGCGATCCATTTCTTCACCCAACATATCATCACTTTTGTCTAGCATGTTTTGAACCTTATCAAGAGCCCTTTATTGTTTTATAGCAATCTTAGCAAGTTTAGAATAGCTCGACTTAAGGTTTTCATCAGATTCATTCTCACTTGATTCAGAGGAGGTATATTTGAGTACCTTGGCACCCTTTGCCATGAAGCAATAGGTGGGAGCGTAGTCATCATTGCCTTCATCAGCCTTGTTGGTGAGGTCATTTTTTCAGTGTTGAAGATAGACTTGCTGACGAATGCAGTAGCGAGAACTAGGCTCGCCACTCCGGATTTGGACTCCTCAGATGTCTCCTCTTCCTCATTTTCTTCAGATTCAGCCTCAGAGTCCATTTCCTTGCCAATGAATGTCCTAGCCTTCTTGGAGCTGCTCTTCTTGTGATATGAAGGCTTTGAGGATTTTGATGATGAAGATTTTGTGGATTTCTTCTTTTTCTTCGCATCATTAGAACTGTAATCCTTGTATTTCTTCTTCTTTGATTCCTTTTCCCACTGAGGACAATCTTAAATGTAATGTCCAGGTTTCTTGCATTTGTGACAGAGCCTCCTCTTGTAGTCACTGGATGAGGAATCATTGCTCCTTGTGGGTCTTCCAAAGCGACCACGTCTTGAGAACTTTTGGAACTTCTTTACGAGCAGAGCTAGATCATGGCTTAGTTCTTCAGGATCACCAAGGCTGCTACCAGAGTCTTCATCTTCGGACTCAGATATTGCCTTGGCCTTCAGTGTACGTGATCTGCCATAGCTCGAACCATAGAGATCTCTTTTTTCCAGCAAGTTGGAACTCATGAGTATTTAGCCTCTCGAGAATATCAGCGGGATCAAGTGACTTGTAATCAGCACGTTTTTGTATCATCAATGCCAGAGTGTCAAATGAGGAATCAAGCGATCTCAGCAATTTCTTCACCACCTCATGGTCGGTGATGTCAGTGGCACCAAGTGCTTGAAGCTCATTTGAGATGTCAGTGAGGCGATCAAAGGTTTGTTGAACATTTTCATTGTTGAGTCTTTTGAAGTGATTGAAGAGATTGCGAAGAACATCAACTCGAGAGTCATGCTGTTGAGACTCCTTCATTCACTTTGGACAACCTGTCCCAGATAAGCTTCGCTGCCTCCAAAGCACTCACTCTGCCATACTGTCCTTTGCTCAGATGGTCACATATGATATTCTTCGCTTGAGAGTCGAGTTGCTTGAATCTCTTCACATCAGCAGCATTCAGAGAAGGTGTGACTGAGGGAACACCATTTTCCACAACATACTAGAGGTCGTTATCAATTGCCTCAAGATGCATTCGCATCTTATTCTTCCAGTAGGGGTAGTCCGTCCCATCGAAGGTAGGACACCCAGCAGAGACCTTGATCATACCTGCGGTCGACATAACTAAAACTCGAGGCGGTTAAACCAAAATCATAGAGAACAAGGGAGTACCTTGCTCTGATACCAATTGAAAGTGCATTATATCAACTAGAGGGGGGATGAATAGGTGATTTTTATGATGTTCTTCACTGAGGAATTTGCCGGTGAGGAAATTCCTTAGCGAAGAACTACTAGCAGCGGAATAAGTACTCAAAAGTAAACATAACAGAACACAAGCATAGTCATCATGATGAAATGAAGACAGGCACAGACTACAGGAAGCGTAAGCACAGGATAACACAGGATGTAGACAAACAGACTAAAGAAATTGAACTGAGGAAATTGAGAAAGTCTTCAGTCAAAGTCTTCAAACACAGATATGAACAAGCACACAACACAGTTATGAGGAAATGAAAGAGTTGAGGAAATAGAACCAGTAAACTTGGTGAAGACAAGGATTTGGTAGACCAGTTCCAACTGCTGTCTCAGTTCTACGTCTGGCTGGAGCGACTGAGTATTTAAACTCGAGGACACACAGTCCTGGACACCCAGTCCTGAGCACGCAGCTCAGGACACCAAGTCCCCACCATATTCTCCTTGAGCTAAGATCACACAGACCTCGCCCAATCACTCGTGGTAAGTCTTCAGGCGACTTTCAAACCTTCACAAACTTGGTCACTCGGCGATCCACAATTCCTCTTGGATGCTCTAGACCATGATGCCTAACCGTCTGGAAGAAGGACAGTCTTCAAAGGTAACAAGCGTCGGATCCACGCAGGATCAATCTCTTCAGTGATGCTTAATCACTTGGGGTTTGTAGGTGTTTGGGTTTGGGTTTTTCCTCACTTGATGATTTTCTCTCAAAGTCCTCGGAGGATGGGTTGCTCTTAAATGACAAGTGTCAGTTTCTATCGGAGTAGCCAACCGGCTAGTGGTTGTAGGGGGCAGCTATTTATAGCCTAGGGAGCAGCCCGACATGATAAGACATAAATGCCCTTCAATGATATGACCGTTAGGTGGATAGATATTTTGGGACAGCTGGCGCATAGCACAGCAATGGTAGGAATTTTGAGTAGCAAAATCCTCAGGGCTATCATGTTCCTCACTGTGTAGGCAATCTGCACTGGCGAATTCCTAACTCCTAAGTCAGAACAAATTCCTCAGAGACCAGAAGAACTTCGTCTCTATCACTGAAGAATATGACTGGACTGTATGAGATTTCCAATGGCTTCACTCGAAGGGATTGGTAGGTGTAGGATTTTGAGTTGAGCATCACATGGAAATTTTTCCTTAGTATTTCCTCGACCCCCTTTAATAGTACAGTGTTTCCTATGACTCAAGAAAGAGAAAATGAAACTACGAAAACAAAAGTCTTCACGCTTCATGTTCCTCGAATGAATACCAAGTCTTCAAGGTCACACCAATTTCTTCACTTTCAAAGTCTTCAGAAAGTCTTCAGAAAGCCAAAGTCTTCAGTCGAAGAACTTCATTTTAGGGGTTGACTTTCTCTGTAAATATCAAACTCCTCATAGACTTATAGACCTGTGTACACTCACAAATGCATTAGTCCCTTAACCTATAAGTCTTCAATACACCAAAATCACTAAGGGGCACTAGATGCACTTACATCCCAGTTTTTCAACAGCTCATCAATTTCGGCGCCACTCCGCTTACGTGAAGGTCCTCAATGCTCAGCCTCACCATTGAATAGATCTCCACGGGTCGTCCTTCTCGAGCCATCTTCGATGCCTCATGAACACGATTTTCCCAGACCCGCCATCTTTCCTTGATGTTAGCTGCTGAGACGTCGTATCATCCATGCACCAAGTGCATCCGCAATAACCATGGCACACCTGGCATGTGACATATACGTAACCGAGATAGTCGTGCATCGTCGTGATCAGCGCGGCTCTCATATAGAAACACTCGCCTTTGCCGGCGTCCCATGTCTTGGTCGGTGTTTTCCATAACGTGTCTAACTCCTCTTGAAGTAGCCCCAGATACATATTAATATTATTTCCCGGTTGTTTCGGCCCTTGAATCAACATGCTCATGTGAATGTACTTCGACTTCATGCACAACCAGGGGAGAGGTTGTACATCCATACAAACATGGGCCATGTGCTATGGTTAGTGTTCTGGTTGCCAAACGGATTCATGCCATCGGTACACGCGCCGAGCATGATGTTCCTTGCATCACATTCGAAATACCAATATTCGACGTTCAACGCTCTCCACTGGCTTCCATCCTTGACATGTCTCAGCTTCGGATCATCTTCATCATCAGGCTTCGTCCTCTCCGCGTGCCAGCGCATGAGCTTTGCTTCCTTGGGTTCTACGAAATACCGCTGGAGACACGGAGTGATCGATAAGTACCATATAACTTTCTGGGGAGATTTCTGTGGTGACAATGGGATATTCACGTGATCCACTTGATATATGTTTTGGTGATCAACTTGCGGGTTCCGTAACATTATGAACTTATGCATAGGGGTTGGCACACGTTTTTGTCTTGACTCTCCGGTAGAAACTTTGGGGCGCTCTTTGAAGTTCTTTGTGTTGGTTGAATAGATGAATCTGAGATTGTGTGATGCATATCGTATAATCATACCTGCGGATACTTGAGGTGACATTGGTGTATCTAGGTGACATTAGGGTTTTGGTTGATTTGTGTCTTAAGGTGTTATTTTACTACGAACTCTAGGGTTGTTTGTGACACTTATATGAATAGCCCAATGGATTGATCGGAAAGAATAACTTTGAGGTGGTTTCGTACCCTACAATAATCTCTTCGTTTGTTCTCCGCTATTAGTGACTTTGGAGTGACTCTTTGTTGCACATTGAGGGGTTGTTATATGATCCGATTATGTTATTATTATTGGGAGAACTTGCACTAGTGAAAGTATGAACCCCTATGCCTTGTTTCAGTGCATTGCAATACCATTTTCGCTCACTTGTATCATTAGTTATCTTACTGTTTTTATATTTTCGTATTACAAAAATCTATATCTACCATCCATATTGCACTTGTATCACCATCTCTTCGCCGAACTAGTGCACCTATACAATTTACCATTGTATTGGGTGTGTTGGGGACACAAAAGACTATTTGTTATTTGGTTGCAGGGTTGTTTGAGAGAGACCATCTTCATCCTACGCCTCCCACGGATTGATAAACCTTAGGTCATCCACTTGAGGGAAATTTGCTACTGTCCTACAAACCTCTACACTTGGAGGCCCAACAACGTCTACAAGAAGAAGGTTGTGTAGTAGACATCACTGACCATCATGAACACCTGCACGATAATAATAAACAAATTGATTATAAAAATATGTGCATGCATCAAAGTCATACAAAAATTCGGCATGACCTTCCCTAAAAACAGGACATATAGAGTTTGCCCGGAAATCGCCGAAACAGAAATAAATCGACACTTCGGCAAAACATAGGCAACTCACAAGCACAATTCGGCGTCAACTCATGTCACACACACACAATTTTCATCATATCGCCCTATTATGTCATATCGCACAAACATACACATATTTCCATTCTTGCAAAAGCATTAATTTTTAATCATCTATCTCGAGATCGAGCACACCACGATGGAGATGATGATATAGTAGGGAGAACAAAAGTGGAAAAAGCTCTTCTTGACAAGGCTAGATCTAGTTAGGGGGTACATAGGTCACTTTACTAAATGGTACATCTACCTAGCTAGCTAGTTTGGGAGGAGACAATTTCAACTAATAGAGGGGGAAGGAAAAAGAGAAAGAAGATGCATTAATGAAGATGATGTAGTCAGCTAGGAGTAATAAAGAGAGAGAAAGGTAGGTAGAAGAAGGAGAGTAATGAGGGGTGAAATAGTGAGGAAGAAGCAAAATGAGGGTGAGAGGAGGTGGGAGGTAGGGGAAAAGTGAGGAAGAAAGGACGGGGGAGGGGGAGGGAAAAGGTGGTATATGCTGCTGCTTAGCAGTAGCGCTGGTTGTAAACCGTGCTACTTCTAATAAAATAGCAGCAACGCGCTTCCGGGGCACGCGCTACTGCTAAGCGAGGCCCGCCATGTGGCCAGTTTCAAAATTAGTAGTAGCGTCACCCAAAAAATGCGCTACTACTATTACTTTATCAGTAGCGCGGTTATCTGGAGCGCGCTACTGCTAAACCTAAGGTGGCGGAAATGGTCGGTGAAATTTTGTAGCAGCGTGGTTCCACCCAGCCGCGCTACTGCTAAATCAGTAGCAGTAGCGCTTGTTTTGTTCCCGCGCGCCTCTTCCTTGTACCACACTGCTGCTAAGATTCTGTGTATAAGGATTTTCCTAGTAATGTTTCAATATCTTCTTCAGGGCTCCTTTTTTTGGCTTGACACTTGGATCCACCACCAACCCCTATACCTAGCCTTCCCCCACCTTTCTTCCCATTCCACAAGCCAAATAGCCTTAGCCTCGCTCATTTGCAAAATGGATTGGTAGCTAACCTACGACATCGTCTTACTAATGTTGCCTCTGTAGAGATTGATGTTGTTTTGTCCTTCTTGCAAGATTTCCGGACAAATGACGGCATCGACGAAAGGTATCTTGCCCATGGGCTTCCGTTCTCCACTAAGAATGCCTACAACCTTCTCGCCGGGTCACCCAACAACGACACCAACGCTTGTCTCATTTGGGCCTCGCACATCCCCATCAAGGTGCAGGTATTCGGATGGCTCCTCTTCAAAGACTGCTTCAACTCCAAGTCCAACCTCTTCCGCAAGACCATCATCACTGAAACCATTTGTGCTCGCCGCACTGCACCCTTCGAGGACGCAGCTCACATCTTCCTCCACTGTCCCGACTCCACATCAGTGTGGGCGCCCATTTAGCTTAAGGCTTCCTCCACCATCGACGACATTTGGGACATCGCCACACCGCCCGGACAGGACAATGATATTTGTCCTTCGGTGGCGCTCTCCGTCCTCTCGAAGATCTGGGACTCCAGTAACTCTGTGGTTTTCTGCAGAACATGTCACTCTGTGCATGTAACCGTCCAAAATATTTTAAACGATTTCACTATCTGGACTGCTAGATTTAGGCGATCTCAGCAGAAAGTCGGCGCCATGTCATGGCGTCAATACCTCTCCCCGCGCACTAGTGCAACTCTATAAACTGGCCTCACATCACTTTGAGTAATGCATTCAGGTGGGGAGCCTCTCCACCCCGGTGATTGTTCAAAAGAAAGTACATGCACCTCTGTTGCATGGATACTTGGATACGTGATACAGAGATACGTTCAATATGTCAATTTTCAAAAAACTAGGATACAAGGATACGCTTGTATATATATATTAATAGGAAGCGTATGAAGTGACGAAGTCTTCTATCAAATACTCCAGATTTGCTTTAGATCATCTAGAATTTAGCTTGCTGCAGGGGTTCAGCACCACCAACA